>NC_051432.1:2001696-2022072 GCF_001649575.2 Kryptolebias marmoratus
TAATCATCAAAATTAAACGAAATAAACATTTGAAATATATGAGTTTGTATGTAATGTATGAATATAATATACAAGTTTCACTTTTTAAATGGAATTACTGAAATCAATCTACTTTTTCATGATATTCTAATTTTATGACCAGCACCTGTATGCTCTGAACACAATACATTATGTGAGATCTTTGCCTAAAACTTGGCATTAACTGTTGGCATCAACCAAGTTTGTCTGTTAGCAAAACATCTTATGAATCAGCAAATGGATTTGGATAAAACTTTCAGAAAGTAATCACTGGACGTACATCTACAACTGATTAACCTCTGGTGACAAGCCAATTCAAGATGGCCGCTACAGCTGATTGACCATAGCCAACACAAAAACAGCTATAGCCAAGTCAATTGAACAAATACTGAGCTAAAGTTTGGTGTGGCGGTAGCTAAGAGTGATTTACAATATATACTAACAGATCTCGCAGAATAACACACAATGTTACTTTGAAGGGTTTGCCAAAATGGCTATAGCTTACATTTTCTCAGCATAAGATAATCTTATTTTAAAACTTTGTGGTGGGCAATGTGCATTCCTTCAAGGAATGCTAGACTTTTAATTTTGTTTTTCAGAATGAGGCAGTTGACTGACAGGAGAGGTTGTTAAACTGTTTAGCAACGTGCAAAACGGTCATCAGGCTTTTGAATGTTCCCCCCTTGAATTTGTTGGGTTTCCAGGTGCTTTCTTCCCACTATCCAACAGCATACAGGTTAGATTAACTGGAGATTCAAAATTGACTTTAAGTGAGTATGTGTGGACTGTTTTGTGTGTCTCTGTGTTGTCCTGTGATGGACTGGCGACCTGTCCAGGAAGCACCCTGCCTCTCACCCATTGACTGCTGGAGCAGTCCCCTCTGACCCTGACCAAAATTATCATGGGCCTAACACAAAAATGGAAAATGATTGCTTTATTTTTTGAAAAGCAAACAACAACTATGTGTGCTTGGTATGATAATAAAGATATTGCTCATACTAAAGCCCAAACTTTAGCTTCTTATCTTCAGTTCCACGGTGAAGATAAGGAGCATCATTTTCTCATCAGTTTGTTGAACAAAGGAGCTACAACAGAGCCTCATTTCCAAACAAACAGAGAGAGGATTTAAATGGAGCTGGGGCAGATAACTGAAGATAACATCCTCAGAGAGTAAACGTTATCTTAGTTTGCTCCATCAGGCTCCGATGGGCCACATCCCACTATCTGCCTTTGCTTTTACAACAAAATTGGTGTCTGTGTGTGTGTAGTCTCCGTGTGTGTGTGTCTGCAAACGTAAGCCTGTGCGCAAAAAATCGGAACACTTTTCCATGTGTTATCGTGAGATTGAAGTGAATGTGGACATGCTTTAAAGATGAAATAAGTATCTGTGTCAGGGTCCACAGAAAGCACAGGAAACTGAATGAAAAAGAGGGTGTGTGTGTGTGTGTGTGTGTGTGTGTGTTGGGGGGTGGTTGTAGCAGTTGTGGGACATGACAGAATGACGAAGCGGGACAAAGGTCTTTCTGCAGTGGTGGGAAACTTCTTTAACCCTTGACTTCCCCCAGATGCTCAAAGTAAACTTCAACTTCCGAAAGCCTTATCTGGGAGAGAGGGACCTCTGTGTGTGTGTGAGAGAGTGGGTTTATTGTGTGTGTTTGTGAGTCTATTTATCTAGAGAATCTGAGTCCCGCTCCCATTAGTCTGCTCCACTCCTTCCTTCAAGATGTTATTACAAAAAAAGGGACAACTTTTCATTTCGAGCCCCGTTAATGTCCGTAAACTTCAAAGAAAGAGCTGAAAGCAGTGTCATAAATATCACAGCAAAACAGAGGAGAGTTAAAAAATTTTATCTGATATAGAGGCCATGAGGAAAAGTGCTGTGAACTAAAGAATGGCACGTTTCTTTCTTCTTCTTTTTTTTTAAAGAAAACTGAATGTAGGAAAAATGCAGCTTTGTTTTTGTTGCCTTGAAGCCAACATTAGTTTATCAAACACTGCCCCCTGGTGGTTTTCACGAGAAGCACACCAACAATGAAAGCCCTATCAAGATGATGAAAAGTCACTGTTGCTGTTCTCATTTCAGGCCATTTCTGAACTAAAGAGAAAGAAAAACATGAAAGACACTAAAGTCTTTAGTCGAGCAGCTAAACCAAAGCCACAGTGTGGAACAATTTGTGCTTCACTATAAGTGCAGCAAATTTACTTAAACTTCATGACTGAATTCCAGCTTGTTTTATTGTCTGTGGAACTAAAAGGCGGCAAAATGTCAACAAAATTTTGTTGCAGCCACAACATTAAAACCACTCACTTGTGAATTAAATAGCATTCATTGATCTGTTATAATGGTCTGATCAAAATATTTGTGTCCATTTCCTTAAACTTTGTCACATGGTAACAGTATGTGGCTTCAGTACACATGATGTGTTGACAAGGTCCAAATTCAATCAAGCATCCACCGGATCTGTCAGAGCAAGCCCAAGTGTCCTGTATCAGACTTTACTGACACCACCAAAAGTCCAATGAGGAGCTGTTTAAGTGGTAAAAACCTATTGCAACAAAGGTAGTTTTATCATTGCAGTCAATTTATAATCATTGAGGAAGAGAAGTTCCACATCATCAGGTCTGTGCTGTTTGCTTTAAGACTACAAAAAAGAACAAAATATCCACCATTTTAACAATGGCTAAAACCAGAGTATTTATAATAGAAAACACCATGTTTGGCTCTTAAAGAAATAACTTTGCCAAATTGAGGGGTGTTTCAGTGCAAAAATTATAAATAATTAATATCTTATCTGTCGTAGACAGCTTCCTGAACGACCTCAGTGGACTGATGAGCTAACGGCTAGTCTGAATGCAGCTAAGACCGAAGTGGATTGCTGCCATCTTAAAACAGCTCTCATCTCCAAAATGTTATAGCGGCTCATACAAACAGTTTTATAAACACTTAAATTGCCATCAATTTAGCATTATACATTTACATGGATTTTTGTACTTGTCTACCACAGACATATTATACTAATAGACCGAGTGAGCCTACCATCTCTTAGTGTTGTGAGTTGAAGCAAGCAGGAAGCTGCCATGTTGTATTTTTAGAACTAGCATCTACACAGTACTGATGTGGGGCTTCAAGTGTTGGCTACTTCCCCTCACACAGTCATACTGTTACATGACAGTTTTTGAAGCACAAAATAATGTAAAGGTTTAAATAACCTTTGCATGAGCTGCTGAGATTAAAGTTGTATTAAGATGACCCACTTCCAAATCCACTTTGGAAGTGGATGCATTTAGACTGGATGTTTTTAGCTCATCAATACATCCCAATGGATCAACTTACAAAGTAGATTTTGTCATCTTAAAACAACTCAAATCCATTGCACCGTTATTTTGGCAGAAATTTTATAAAATTCCTGTCGGACATGACGCCTCAGTGCTACATGTTGATGCTGCAGCTGCTACTCTCACCTGTAATGGAAAAATTGTTGGCAGTGTAAAAGTATCTAAGAAAGAGTTCACATACATTTTAGAGATTGAAGCCAGTTCATCTTAGCTACGTTCAGACTCGTCAGTCCTGTTGAATGTAAAACACTATTTTTCCAAACTGAGGTCATTCAGGAAGCTAGTTACATCAGTTAAAATAATAATTATTTGGAATTTTTACACAGAAACCAACTTCAATATGGTGAAATTAATGCTTTAACTTTGATGTTCCTCTTTGTCGGCAGAAGTTTGTCCTCGCAAGCACGTACGCTGAAATCTCTCCTTCCTTTTCTTTGCCTCTATTTTTTTTTCTTTCCTGGGCAATTAGCCGACAGGTCACGCTGAATAATGGTCTGGGATCAGTCCAGAGTAATTACACTGTGAGAGGATTGACCTCGGATATGCCTCCGCCTGAGGGTGCATGCATGCGTGCGTGTGTGTGTGGGAGCGCTTGTCGATGAGAGACAATGAAAATAAGACCGGATAAATAAATAAATAAATCTGGGATAAAGAAAGTGACTTGGTGTGTGCTCGTTTTTTGACGTCTGGACAGGCAGAGACAAATCACCCTCCACCCTCTGCAGGCCGCTCCTCTCGCAGGCCCAGAAGGTCAATCCAAATTAAAGACAGATGATTTCACTTGCTCTTTCGACCAAACCAGCAACACCTCCATTATAAAACAAATGTAGCTCAGGACGATCTGTTTATTTGGACTGTTCAGAGACATTTTCCAGTTCTGCTCGAAGCATCTGCCTAGCTGAAGTGAGGACATTGTCTCTGTTCTCAACAGGAAGACAGGACACAATGGCACTACGTGAAGTGACTCCAGTAACACCCGTTAAATACACATTTTGTTCAAAAAGTAGTTTTAGCCATAACCTCATCTTCCCTTTCCTGTTTGTTATAAAGTAATATATGAGGTAATGGAAGTCAAAGCCATCTCTGGTGTTTTGGGCCTTTTCCCTTACTTATCGTCATAAAACTTTAAAGGAGCCACAAAATGAGGTTACTGGATGTGATCCCAGTGATAACCCTACCAGTTCTCTCATTCCAGCGATAAGGACACAGTTTATGGCCGACCGCTGTGTCTACATGACCTCACCAATGTCTAGTCTGTCCAGCCGCTGTAATAAAAAGGAGGAAGCATGTTTTCAGTGCTAACATGAAAGTAACTATTTCAAACCTGCAATCTGTGGTGTGAAAATAGACTCTTCTTTTGTCAAGAAATCTTTATCATTATTTCGTCAGGTTTCAATGTGAAAAACTGCACAAAATAAATGCAAAGACAAGTTTTTTTTTATGTTTGATTGAAATCCTAAAAGATTGCTTCCATTTTGCATTACATGTCCAAGCTCTTCTGGTTATTGATCTACTATCACCTGCTACCATCGATGGCAGGTGATCATGTAATTTCCTTTGCTTGTGTATACATGGGTTGCCTTGTCTGTGATGTTGGCAAATATCTCATCAACAGAGGACAGAATTTAATGAACCTCTGAGAAAGTAACCTTTGGATGTACTTGCACAACTGATTAACTTTTGGAATTAAACCTGATACAACATCGCTGACAAGCAATTCAACTTTAGCAAACATAAAAATGTCTATAACTCAGTCAGTTTCACAGATATTGATCTAAAATGTTATGTGCTAGTAGCTGAGTTATTCCCAACTCATACCTTTAGCACTAACAGATCATGTAAGATTTTTATTTAAAACACTGGCATCAACTGTTGGAGTCAACACTTGTCTTATGAACCACTAGATGGATTATAGTGAACAGCTCAGAAAGCAATCATTTGATGAACTTCTACAACTGAGTAACCTTTGGAATCAACCCGATTTAAGATGGCTGATACAACTAATTAACCTTCCCAAACACAAAAATGGCTATTACTCAGTCATTTTCACAGATACTGAGCTACACTTTGGTGGGTTAGTAGCTGAGAGTCATACCCAACACAGACTCCAACTGCTAACAAATCCACAAGATCTTTTTTTAAGTCTTTGGCATGCAAAACTGTGGATGACTGATTCGTTCTATAATGGCCTGATGCACAGAAGACCTGATTTATCAAAACACAGCTTCCTTTCTGGTTTTACTTTCTGCACTAACTGGAAAAGAAACCAGTCAGAATAACTTCTATATCTTCACCTTGACTTTCATTTTCTTGTGTTTTAAAGCAATTCAACATCAATTACATTCTTGGTTTGAACCCACTGCATAAATCTTGTTTAACATCTTTCAAGATAATGTTGTTTACATCTCTGTCTTGTTAGAGGAATAAATGCAGATGTCCTGCATTATCGGAAACTGGGATGTTGGCAGTGAATCTTTTGAATGAAGTTGGGTTAAGGAGTTCTACCTCTGTGGTTACCGGACATGTTCTCGCGCATCCCTAAGATGCTCAATCGGATTGTGATCTGGGGAATTTCTAGGCCAGGTCAATGCCTTGGGCTCTATGGTGTTTCTTGAGCTAATTTGGAATGGTTGGCAGGTAAGCTCAGTCTGCAGAGATGATGAGATGGACAGCAGAGGTCAAAATATATAAAAAAAAATCATCTCTTTATCTGCAGAACATGGGACAATAACAAAATGGTTAGTAATTGTTAGGCCCCCTGCCAGTGGTTTTACTGTAGTGGTTGATGGTGTAGTCACAGTTTAACAAAGTGTAATGTTAGACTATATTTTTATCTCATCACATTATTAAAAATAAATAAATAAACACATTTGGATGTATTGCAAATGATTTTATGCATATGCCTCTGCAATTCAGCAACATTAGTTTAATACCATCTGGGATCTTGATATTAGATCATTTTAGGAATTCAGCTAAATTTAAAAAAATTATCCTGAGAACTTATCTCAGGTGGAAGAAATGGTTGATGAGTTGGGGATGAATCACTGCCTCAAATTAAGGAGCTTAGGTATCTGGTGTCTTATTCATGAGTAAAGATAATATGGGGTGAGAAATCATCCACCATACCGAAGGAGTTGCTCTGGTTTGTTGAGGTTAAGCTTTCTTAAACCTGATCTATGGTCGTGAGATTTGGATGACCAAATGATGAGATCCCGGATACAAGCGGCTGAAATGAACTTCCTCTGCATGGTGGCCGGGCTCTGCCTTCAAGATAAGGTAAGTAGCTCCGTTATCCGAGGGGAACTCGGAGTAGAGCTGCTGCTCCTTCACTGAGGTGGTTCTGGTATCTGTTTATGATACCTCCTGGACACCTCGCCCCCTGAAGGTGTTTCAGGCATGTCCCACTGGGAAAAGACCCTAGGGCAGACACCGAACCTGATGGAGAGATTATACATCCTTTCTGTCCTGGGAACCACTCATGATCCCCCAGTAGAACCTGGAGAGTGTTGTTGGTGAGAATGATGTCAGATTTCCCTCCTAGGCCTGTTGAAAATGGATGTTAGGTTTCCTAAGATGACCTGCGCTATTCTTTGATGCTGCAAAAATAAAATAAAATGGAATTTTGTTGACTTAAAACTAACCCAAGTGTTTGATCGACAGAAACTATTATTTTCAAAATGAGATGTGTAAAATTGCTTTTTTTTTATGTAAACATCCTTGTACATTTTTTTTCTCCTCAAAGTTTGGATCAAAGTAGAAAAGAACGCGGGGTAGGAAGCTGACTGACTTGTATCACATGACCCCTGAGGGAGCAAGTGCCCCGCAGTGAGGTCACACTGCAGGGGAAACAATCACAGTCAACAGAACAAGGAAGGAAGCGTGTGTGTGTGTGTGTGAGAGAGAGAGAGAGAGAGAGAGAGAGAGAGAGAGAGAACACAAACAATATGTGATGTCATTTCCCTCTGGAAAAACGGAATTGACAGGAAAGCAGCAAGATTTTCAAAAACACCTTTTAAGTTCACTCTATTCCTTGCTCCTTGTGACAAAAAGCCCTTTTAATAATTAAATTCTATTTCTACTTAATTTCTATCACATTATAAATTATAAGCCTAGCATCCCGTGAAGAAATGCATATCAACCTGCTGTCTTTCATGCCAGAGTTTTAAACTAAGAAAGTCTTGTGTTGAGAAATTTGATCATTTTAATCAAATTTTGAAAATAACATTACATGTAATCTCACACAATACTGCATGATGTTGTGCAACTTCTTAGGGTTTGAAGTTTGCGATGAAGATGAATTTCAGCTGCAACACACAATTTTAGCTCAGCAGCTGAAGAAATTACTAAGGTGTAATGATTAATATGTCTGCTGATTTTGTAGATGTATACTCAACAATGACTTTTTCAGTGTTTCTTGAAAATCTGTTTAGTGGTTCATGAGATATTTTGCTAACAGACAAACAGGAGTGCCAAAGATTTAAGCTAAAGGGGTTATGCGATGGGTAGCACTTGAAGTATCTGTTGTGAATGACTCTCAGCTACTACCACACAAAATCTTTGGTCATTATCTGTAAAACTGACTGAGTTACAGCCTTTTTGTGTTTTCTAAGGTCAGTTGGCTGTGGTGGTCATTTTTAACTTGATTGTGTCTAAATGTTAATTAGTTATAGATGTACATCCAAAGATTACATTCAGAGAATTTCAATAAAATCTAAAATCTTTGGTTCCTGTGATATTTTGCTAACACTACAGACAAACAAATGCTCGCACACACAAATCAGCAAAAACGCGATAGTCTGCCTTTCACCTTTTGGTGGCAAGTGATAAGTATTTGCTTACCTATGTTAAAAAATTGGATTCAGCTCTTAATGATGACAAGGAACAGTGTGATAAATTCAGATCTGCTCCCGCAAAGTCGCAAACCTGAATATTCTGCGTCACATTTTTCTTGATCCTGACCTAGCGCTGAAATGGGTGGAATCTGTGCAGGACTTTCTAGCAGGTCACTCCTCTGTTAGTCCCCTATCTGGGCCTCTCTCAGCAGAAAAATAAATAGTTGCAACCCCCCATAATGTCGAGGAGAACCATGTAAAACTCTCAGCACAAACACAAAGAAGAGATTTATGGTTATATGCATTAAAAACACAACAGGCACGACAAGACATACTGCAGCGCAGGCGAACAGGGACAGGCGGACACACTGGAGCATTGTTCACAGTCTGACAACAAAACATCTGCCAAGTGATAAAGTGCCGTATTACATCTTAAAGTAAGAATAATAGTGTAAACTCAGCCAGGACTACAAAACATCAGATGGTCTGAAATCACCAGGAGATTAAATCAAAAGAAAAGTACAAAATACTTGGGAAAATGGTTAATAGCAATGCAACAATGCAACATAGTTTTCTCCTAGTAGCTAGCAGCCATTCATTTTTCATGTTTGTTTGTTTTTTGACATTCATGATGTTAACTAAATATTGTTACCGAACTGTGAAAATGTGTCAATTATGAGAAACACATTTGATTTCAATTTAAAATTTCACCACGCTGACATAAAAGCATTTGGGACATCTTCACATGGAACAAATCCAGAGAAAAGCAAGAACAAACGCCTCTGAAAAGTGTTGTATTACTTATTACATTCAGCAATTCCAAAAGAAGTTGTACGCTGCATGAAACTGATTTATCGTCCAGAATCACACAAACTAATGTAACCCTGAGGGGAAAAGTCCTTCTTCTCTGTTTCCTAAAGTTTTGCTTCCACCCTAACACTAATTAGAGTTGAGCTGCCACACTGATCTGGTTCTGCAAGATTAGGTTTTCATCACTTCAATAAAACCATCCCAGCTTGAACACAAAATGAACAAATTAAACTGATTTCCACAAATACAGACAGTCAGTCTGCTTTCCCCGTCTACTGAGGGATGGGCCTCCAAGGACACGGTTTCTTGTATTACTGGCAGAAGTGCAGACATCCGATTAATCAAATAAGCTGCTCCTGTTGCTGGCTAGTTTTGGGGTAATAGATCTAATACTTGGATCAGTCCACTGTAATGGTGTGAGTGGATACAGAGTTAACGGTATCAAGTTTAAGAGAAAGTTCAAAGTGACTATTCTAGAAAATGTGACATTGTATCTCAAGGGGGTTGGTTGCTCCCTGAACATACGAGAAAGTGTAATTTGGTTTTATGTGACTTAAAGATTATTACTTACCTTCACTGTAAGTTTTTTCCACTGTAAACATTGGCACACCATAATTGTAAGTCAATATTGGAATGTCGAAAACAAATGGCACTTTCACAAAACAGTTCTGCGAAAATGGCCACAAAGACCAGTTTACGATAAACCACTGATGGATCCGGCCACATCCTGCAGAGATACGAGTTTTCATAAATGAAGCGAGCTTTGCAAAACCAAAGAGGCGTTGAGCAGAACTCAGCAGCGGTGACATGGAGCACTACACAAGATATGTGTGACGGACGTCTCCCTCGTGCTGTTTTCAAAACATGACAAATGAACTCACTTTAGTGATCTTCTATGTAATTAACCAAGTTTTGCATCTTCATCAATCTAGTCCTCTGTAAAGAATCTGTGTATTGTTATTTAGGTTTTTAAATCCCACGCCCGGGTGGCCACACAAGCCATATGTCATCACTACATCACGTCTTTAAGCTGCAGAGTCGGCTTACCTTTTCACATGTTGACTGTTGCGGCTCTGTTGCTACCTTGTTTAAAGGCGCATCAGTGGCAGACTGATTTCAACTCCCCAAGCCACCTCTGTCTACTGAGAAATCACACCAAGACAGCCAGAATACATCTCTGTCCCGATTTGAAGTGTATTCTGAATGTGCCTTATGTTACAACATGTTAGAAAGCATTAGGATCCACCAATAACACATAAAACAACTGAAGCCAATTGGCAAATTTAAACTCTGGTTTTCAAACTAAATCGAATCTGTCATGCACGAGAACCAACATCCAAGAACATCACTTCAACAACAGCTCATAGGTTGCAATTAAATGCAAACAGATTGCAAATACTTACAATTCAATAAAACTGCCATAAAAAATCTTTTGTTTTTCTTGCAGTTTTCTCATAATTTTTAGTTGTCAACTAGTCTCCAACAGTCAGAACTCAGTGAGATACCACCTTATGTGTTGCGTTAGGTCAAAAACTTTTAGAGCTAGTGGTGCCCACAGATACAAAATGTTTGAGGTGAAATAAAGTAAGCATGTGTTGGACTGAGATCCAGCTGAAGGAGACTTACGGTCAGGGTTAGGAGACTTGCGTCCAGCATGGCTCGGCGAGGAGCAGCGGAAGCTGGTGATGATGGTGTTGTGATGGGGGTTGGGATGGTGAGGATGATGCACTGCTGCATGGTGGCCGTTGTTCTCCGGAGGAGCTTTGGTGATGTTGATATCAGGCTTACGAACATCTCCAGGACATGGGGGCTCAAACTTGCGAGTGTGATTCAGCTCAGGGAGTCGGGCGATCCCGTTGTTGTTACTGCTACCCTCATTGCGGCGGATCACAGGGGAGTCGGTCAGGCTCTTTGCAAAAGTCACCTCCCTCTTGTGGCCCATCTCAGGGGTCTTGGAGTGCCCCAGGACTTCGGGGCGTTTCAGGGCGCTGTTGCTTGCAAAGCGTGTGGAAGCAGGGCTGGTGATGTTATCCAACTGCTTGCTGGAGGAAGAGATGTCAATGGAGAGTTCCGAACGGCGTGACACGGGCTCAGGAGTCTTGGAGCCTCCTCCGCCCATGATGGAGCGTGGTTGAGTATAGTTGATATTGTTGTTGCTGGTGGCAGTGCCCAGGTCACGATAGTAGATACTGGTGGGAGACATGGCGTTACGGTGAGGAGAGCTGGTTGTTCGACGAAAGCCGGGTGAAGAATGGGCAGAAGTGTCAACATCTTCCACCTCAAAGGACCTCTTAAGAGCTGCAGAAAGAGGACAAAGAACCCACATCAGATACATGTTTGTTTGCAGGAAAATGCATAAATGCCTTTTTTTTTTGTCATTTCACAAACTATCCATTTCTAACTTTGATATCATTGCAAAATGAATGTAGTTGGCTCCTGAACAGTAAGACAAAAATAAGGACATCAAGAATCATCAGCAAGGTTTTAACCCTCTCAAGGTAGACGTTGCAGATTTGCAACAGCGAATTGCATATACCTAATTACTCCACATTCATATTTTCTGAGCCTTATTTTACTCAGATGATAATTTCCCCAAATATCTGATTTTTCCTGTAACGAAAACTTAATTTGAGCCTAAGAGGGTTAAGACAACCACAAGATTTTGAGTGGTGAAAACTACATAAAATCTCACCAGAAAGTACATAATCAGTTTTTTTATTTTTTTAAATATACCTAAAAATAACAGTGTTAACATTAGCAACAAAGCCCCACTTAAGACTTCAAACCCAGACCACTACATCAAACTTTGATTTTAAATAAAGTATTTTCTTTTCTTTCATCTACAACTGGTTAACTTTTGAAGACAGCTCAATTCAAGATGGCTACTACACATAATCAACATTAGCAAACACAAAAATGGCTGCAACTCAGTCAAATTTACCAATATTGAGCTAAAATTTGGTGTGGCAGTAGCTGGAAGACATGGGCAACATATATCCTGAGTGCTAATTGATGGTGTGACAGCTTTGTTTAAAGCTTTGGCATTAAGTTTTAGTCAGTCCTGTCTGTTAGCAAAATGTCTCATCAACCACTGAACAGATCTCATTAAAACCTTCAGAAAGTAATTATTGGATGTACATCTACAACTGAATAACTTTTTATTCAAGAAGGTCACCATAGCTAATCAGTCTTAGCCAACACAAAAGCTATAACGTTGAAAATTTTACACAACATAATGTTATTTTCAGTATTTAACCAAAAGGGCTGCTTTTCTCAATATTATATGATCTTACTTTCAACTCTGGCATAAAAGGCAGGAGGTAATATCTGTAATATCTTTTTCAATAAGGAATGTGACACAGACACATCACGCTCAGGACACATCAGTTACATGTTTGTATAACTGATGTGAGAAAAGAATAAAAAGAACAAAAACCTAATTTATGACTAAAACATTTGCATAAATTTTGCTTCTAAAATGTGGGAAAACAAACTAAAGACAATAGGATTTGTTCTTGTAGCTGACTTCATTCCCACAATAAAGTGGAAAAAAATGCTGTTTGTAGAGAGATGGAGCAATACCATGAAATGTTCATCAGAAAATCAAACTAATTATCTGAGCAGTAAAAGCAGTTATTAATTTTTCTGAAAAACTATAAGAATTATCAACACAGTGAAACGGCTGAGGTTTGAGGGTGGAGGAGCTATAAACGAAGTTACAAGAAACAACATTAATTAAACCACGCCTGTCTAATTTCATTACATCTTCCGTCACCAGCAGCAGCTTCTACACTTTCATTTATAGTTTATTTGTGCTGAGGTTTGGATGCTAAGTGTGTGGTACACAGTAATATAACATGCAAAGGTTTAATCTGAGCCTCTGGAAGTGTTTCCCTACATGTTTTAATGTAAGCAGTCAGCCAAATGACATTCCATGACCTCCTCTTTTGGTTTTTTAACATCCACAGAAAGACAGAGGCACATCTTCTCCGAACTTAGTTATCTGAGACAATAGCTGCACTGTCCACGATGAAAACACTGAAGGATGGAAATTACCTCCTGGGAAGAACACGTTCGGCTGAAAGTCAGCTTGACTTCCATCGAGGAGTTATGAGGAAAAGCCAGCGGCCAGGAGCTGGCATCATAATTACACAGGAGTTAGAGCGCTCACGCACAGCCTTAAGAACGTTTCCTTCAGTTCAAAACACAGTGCTGATTATTTGATCTGTTTCTGCTTGCGGTGTACCTCCAGTATGTGTCTCCACACAACTATTTGTACTTCAAAACGCTTGTAAAAACTACTGAGTATGTTTATTTTTAAGCATCTCCACCTCACAAGGAGTAAAAACAAAACTGTTTTTGGAGATGTGGAATTATAAACACAATAAAATTCAAAAGTGGCCTTCCTTCATACATCATAAAGCAAAACTAATCACACTTTCAACCAGAAAATGACTCTGTTTTATGTCTACTTGTTTGTTTCTTAAGAAAATATTATGTTCTAAGTGTTGTGTTCATTGTTTTCTTTCGATTTTGGTAATATATACTAAGAACTTCATTCAATAACAACCAAATGTTTTACCCAAAAATTCATTCTACAATGAGAAATAAAATGGAAATGGAAAAAAAAAAAAAAAAAACACCATGAGATGTGGACCAAATCACTCAAATTTTAAAGTTTGATTGGTTTACGTTTTCTATAACTCCATTTGGACTTCAGGAGGACTTCTCCGGTTTTTGTAGATTTTGTGGTTCTGTTGGCGTCTTCAGGCCATGACCTTCAACATGCACTGGGGCAGTTCACAGCCAAGTGTGAAGCAGCTGGGATAAGAGTCAGTTCCTCTATCTCCGAGGTTATGCTTCTCTACCGGAAAAAGGTGGAATGCTCCCTTCGGGTCAAAGATGAGTCTCTGCCTCATGCAGAGAAGTTCAAATATCTGGGAGTTTTGTTTACAAGTGATGGTAGGAAGGAGCAGGAGGTGGATTGACAGATTGGGGCCTCATCCAAAATAATAAGGGCATTGCTCCAGTCTGTTATTACAAAGAACAAGCTGAGCCAAAAACTAAAGCACTTAATTTACTGGTCCATCAACTTTCCAACCCTCACCTATGGCCATGAGGTATGGATCATGACCAAAATATTGAGATCCTTGATGCAAGATGAGTTTCCTTAATAGGGCTCAGCCTTAAGAGATAACATGACGAGCTTTGACATTTGAAGGAAGCTCAGAGTAGAGCTGCTGCTCATCAGTGATCTAAAAGAGTGAGTTGAGGTGGTCCAGCCTTCTGATTAAGATGCCTCCTGGACTATTCTTTCTGGAGGTTTTCTAGAAATGTCTACTTGAAGGAAACTGGGGCAGACCCAGAACCCACTGGAGAGATTATATTTCCTTTGGGGCCTGGGAACACCTTGGGATCCTCCAGGAAGACCTGGAGAGTGTCATTGGGCAGAGGGATGTCTGGGTTTCCCTCCTGGATCTGTGGACTCCATGACTCGACCAAAGATAAGCGGCAGAAAATGGATAAATAAATGGATGGAGTGGTGTGATTTCAGGAAGATTTTGCTGCCTTTGTCCTACTAGTCCTCTGGTCTACTGCACAACAAAATAAAAAAATAGAACCCTCGTGAAAAGGTCAATAGAAGAAAACATCTCCCTTTTTACCTCTAAACTGTTTTAGAAATGTGCAAAGTTATATTTAAACAAGCTCAAAACCATTTAGAAACAAACTCTCTTGATAAATGATAAACAGTAAAATACACTTACTAACAAAAAAAGCAAAGCCCGTAGAGTGGTGGATATGAAACAAACTGAATGTTGAAAGGTCATGTGACTGTGCTGAAATAATTACAACATCAGATCAAATAGATAAGAGACTTGGCAGCGAAGGGACGCTGCTGATCCCATGTCAGTAGAGTGTGCCCCCTCTCCCCTCCCCTCAGGCCTGAATAAAAGCAGGGATTCTTTGCAGAACAGAATCATACAGCTGTTGTATCTTCTCCTGTAGCCAGTTGTCCCACAGCTGTTGGAATTAACCCTCAAGATCCGACAGATCAGCCCTGGGTTCAGAGTTGAAGTCCAAGCTAATCCCACATATGTTTGATTGGGAAAAGATCAGAGGCCCTAGTTTGTTGAAAGACTGCACCAAGGTTCTGTCTCTCAAGGGGTAAGTTGCAGAATGTTACTGATGTAGCTGGAGTTATAAGCGGTCTACACATGGCTCAGTGTAGTTGATGCCAGTCATGCAGGAGGACATGGAGTGTTGTAATGAGCCCAGTACCTGGGTTCAGATGGCAGGTACAAATATAACGAGGTTCTGTGCACAATCCAACAGTCCTACCTTGGTGTGGACTGTCTTGAGAGACCAGAGCTTTCATCTGTGTCTGTTAACCTTCACTCACTGTATTTGCTGACAGTCAGACACTCCGACAACTACCCGATAAAGCCATCGCTTCCTTCATAATGCCATCACTTATGCCCTCTGGTGCCTGTTCTAAAAATTCTAGCTCCTTGCAAATTGAATCATTTACAAACTCATTATTAGGCTCCATGTGAACTATATTACATCCAAATTAGACAGTTGCTTCTTGGTGGTTAATTTCTTTTTGTTAGTGAGTGTATTTGGTCACTTTTACAGTCATGTTCTCACATTCTAATTTCTCATTTCATGTGCTGGCATTCTGAATATAAACACAGTTCATTATCCAGTCTACGAACACAAAACAATTTCAAATCCCCTTTTTAAAAAACGATACACGGTAATGGAAAACGCAGTGATCTGTAATTTGTAAGAGATATCTAAACCCTCACTGTAAAATACCATATCCTTCTTACTCCTGCTTTCCTGTCTTGTGTTTATGGTCGCTGAGAGGGAGCCCAAGGTCATGGCTTTTAACTCTGGCCAGACAGTAAGCTGCTCTGCCAACATCAGTCTGCAGCCAAGATGCTGTGATACATCCATTAGTCAACACATTAGTACTCTGCAGTCTGACTTCTCCTAAAACTCAGTCTTTATGTAAATTTAGCTGAAGCTGTAACTGAGAACAATCCAAGTATTGCTAAATAAAGTAAATTATACAAACTCAGACATTTCACTGGGGACCTGTTAGTTTATTTAAGTATGTTTGATATGTTTGACTAGGCAGCGAGTGTGGTGTAAGAGCACAAAATAAATTAAAAGTTTCTTTCTTTAAATTGTGTTCGTAATTATAGAAAACGATGAAATGGCTTTTAAGATATTCTCAAAAAGCTTAATGAATTTAATAAGCTTGCTTATTCATCTGGTTAATGATAGATCTTAATCTCTTGTTCATCAAGCACAATGAGGGAAGAGATCCATTGGTTGAATATTACTGGTATGGTGTTCTGAGGTTATCTGTGTGTTGGTTTTGGACTGACAAATGGTTGAAGGAGTATTGTTTTCTGTGAAATAGCATTCCAAGACTACGAACTAGAAATAAGTGCCTCATCAGAAACGTCCAGAAGCTTCATCTCCCTCTTACCAGTGCCTGGTTTCTCACACTATCTCCCATACTGGTGCAAGAAAACAAAGATGGCGGCAGCTGTTCACAGTCAGTTGTTGTAATACAGCCCAGGTAATGATGCCTCCTTATCATCACTGCTCAAGGACACTCCAAGCATTGGGCAAAAACATTCAGAACCATCTCAACCTAGATGCTCTAATTAAAGATTGGTCAAAGGTTTGAAGGGAGGAAAACAAACATGGAGACGGGAGGGAGAGGAGGAAACTGCAGATAAGGAGGTGGTACAGAAAGGAACACAGAGGGTGAAACAAATCCAGTTTTCTCAGGCTTATCAATCCCTGGCATTAGTCAGGTCCCAGAGCTGTTCACAAGAAGTTGGTGCCATGCTTTCACTGAAGTATGCCTTCTTTAAAACTACAAAGTTGTAATACAGTGGAGCTGAACATGTCAAAATTTAAATATATACTTGACTACATGTTGTAAAATTACATTGTATACATAGTATACAAGTACACTTTTGAGCTGTTTATGGATAGGTTTTTCTACTACAACCATTATTTTAAGAAAAAGTAAAGCTCAGAAAATTTTACTGATAAAATGTAGATTTTAATAAAACAAGTAAAGCTAAAAGATGCATTTAAGCTGCAGTGCAACAGTTCAAAATAAAATGTAAATCTCCTTTTATTGTTAAGTGAAAATAAGAGAAAATTGATAAGACTTTGTGACAAACGTCTTATCAATTATCGGGTGATAAAGTTCTTGTAAATCAGCTTTGAGATGTTTATTTGCATTACTATTTGTTAATAATATTAGATAAATGTTTGTATTAACATCTGAAACTGCTAAAGAGAATTAGGAAAAAACCTTATTTGTAAACCAAAATTTATGACAAGACGCTTTATTTGTAAAGATAATTCAAAACTTTTACCAAATTTTGTAGCTATGAGTGAAAACACTTGATTATTCTAGTTAATATAGTTTATGCACTTACAAAAAGACAACTATGTTCTTAAAGCTATCCATTCATAGTTAGCACTACAAGTTGTCAAGGCTGATACGACGCACTGCAAAATTTAAATATATTTACATGTTTTAGCAGTGCAAAAAAATACTAATTTTACAACCTTTTCTATAACATTGTAAAACCTGCAACCGAACATGTTTTGGATGGTTTGATACACAGAATCACAATATAGATCTTTTCAAAATGGACCTTATGGTTAAATTAATTATTTTTGTCACAGTGCACTACATTTCAACCAACCAGGGGTGGCCAAATGGGAGCCACTGATAATCTCAGGCCAGCACACTAAAACACAAAGCTTAACAGAATTTTTAAGATATTCAATATACTGTTGTCATCTATAGGTTATTTGAAAAAATACTGCAATGCGGGAGTTAGGGAATCACCTACAGGTATATGCTTACTTTGGTTTTCTACTCTTCAGTTGATATTACTGACCAAGAACAGCACAGTCACTACTTAATTCTCTAAAACTTATCCTCATTTGTGTTTGGAAGTAAAACTAGCATTCCTTGAAGGGATGCATATCTCCCACTACCTTGGATGCCAAAGTTTTAAGCAAAGTTCTTGCAGGATCTGTTAGAGCTCAAAGTATGTGTTTGGAATGACTCTTAGCTTCTGTCACACCAAATTTTAGCTCCAAATTTGACAGCATTATAGCATTACATCCTGAATCAGGCTGACTCTAAGAGACTTAGTTGTAGATGTACAGCAAATAATTACTTTTTAATCGTACTTAGATAATTACTTTCAGTAATTACTTTCTACTTTCTAAATCTAATGGTTCATAAGATATTTTGCAAACAGACAGACAATTATACCTTTAGGACTGTCTTGCTGGGAGGGCAGCAAATTTATAGGAGGGGCCATTACCCTCACCCCCTGGCCGCTCTTTGGTGCTGCCCCTGTAACCAGCCAGTGGGGACAACTTACTGGTTTAATAAAAACATTGTTATCGCTCTTCTTTTACAGAAGAAATTCTCTTCATTTCTACAGTCAGTTCATATCAGTACAGGACATGGATTGCTCTGGAGGTTTGTGTCTCTTTACCAGAAACATGTAGATTTGAGCTCGGAAAGATTCTCTTATCATGTCTGAGGACCTGTTTGCATTGTAAAATAAACTACGCATGGTTGTTTAGAGAGTATTTTGTAAAAAAAAAAAAAAAAAAGCCTTGATTCTCAAAAAAACAAAATCTTACGCTTTACAGTTATGTTTCATATGTTTAATAATATAACACACCAGTCCCAATTTAAAGTAAAACCACATCAGTATTATTCAAAAACATCATCATGCCGATCCTATGATGCAGTAACCCTGACAGAAATGTCTCAATGTGGCATTAATCAAAACACTTCATAAAAATGAAAAATGTCAAACCATAATAAAATCATCCAGTCATTCATCTATCCATTTTCTTTACCCGCCTTTCAATCAGGGTTGCAGGGGAGCTGGTGTCTATCTCCTGCAGTCACTGTGTGAGAGGTGGGGGATACCCTGGACAGGTCACAAGTCCATCACAGGACTCTTAATAAAATCAAACACTGCCAATAGATGTATCGCAATACAAGCACAGTTGAAAGTAAAAGAATTCTGTGGCTACATTGGAGGTTTTATGTGAAACAGATGAGTCAGGTGCTGACAACGCATTAAGGAGAAGAAGCCTTTCCTATAAATCAGCACATAAACAGGAACAGATTAGGAAAGCAGTTATTTCACAACAAAACAAGAAACATTGAAAATTATGATCTCAGACAAAACAAAACTCTCAATACTAAAGACTCAAGCTACCCATAAACATCTGAATAACTTATGTTTAATATTTTTTTTTAAAAAACTTGTGTTTATACACACATTATTTAGTCATTTTAAAGCCATAGTTCAGATCTTCTGAAGTGAGGTTCTGTGAAAAGGTTATTACATAGAATGTTATGGTCATTTACAAAAAAAAATTAGCAGTGGAGCTGGCTATCTGTAGCATTTCCCGTTCAGAGTGTAATACTTTAGGTCAGAATTTTATATTTCTGACAGGTTAACCATATATTGCAGACCTATTCAACAAGTGGCCTGTCAACCCTTCAAAAATTTTCTTTGGCCTCCACAAAGATGACAAAATCCCAAACTGATTTGGATCTGAGTATAATAATGCTAACAATATACTTGTCAGAGTGACCTTCAAGTTATTAGGATTGTTATTATTATTATTATCATTAAATGCTGGTTGCACTTCTGACCCCTGCCTGCAGATCAAGTAGTCAGAGCTTCTATACCTTGGGCATCGTATTAAACTCGAAGTCTGCTTCTGTCAAATAGTCTTTGGTAAATCATTATAACTGAAAGAGTTTAATAATAATGTTACACACAATTGCAAGATGAAACATACAATGTATATGTTGTGAATAGCCCTGAGCTACTATCACATCAAATTTTATCACATCAAATTTTAGTTCAATATAGGTAAAACTGTTGGAGTTATAACCATTCTTGTGTTGGCTAATGCTGATGTTATGAAATGGATTGAATCCAAAGGTTAATCATTTGTAGATGTATATCGAAATATTACATTCTGAAAGTTTCTCATGAGATATTTTGTAACAGACAAATAGGCTTGACTCCATCAGTTCTTCTTTTTCAGCTGTTCCTATTCCAGGCGTAGCCCCTGTGAGTTACCCTCCTCCATCTAACTGTCCTTTGCGTCCTCTGTCCTCAGTCCAACTCCCTCCATGTCCTCTCTAACTGCATCCATATGTCTCCTCTTTGTCTTTTTCCTGGCAGCTGCATCTCTAACATCCTTCTACCAATATAGCCACTGTCCCTCCTCTGCACATGTCCAAACCATCTCAGTCTGGCCTCTCTAACTTTATCTCCCAGTC
>NC_051432.1:2022285-2069348 GCF_001649575.2 Kryptolebias marmoratus
CCTTTGCTGCCACCTTTTTGTCACAAATCACTCCTGAAACTTTTCTCCATCCGCTCCAACCTGCCTGGACTCTCTTCTTCACCTCTTTACCACACTCTCCATTTTCCTGGACAGTCAACCCTAAGTCCTGCACCTTTGTGACCTCTGCTCCTTGTAGCCTCACTGTTCCACCTGCCTCCCTCTCATTCACACACGTGTACTCTGTCCTACTGCAGCTGACTTTCATCCCTCGTCTTTCAAGTGCATACTTCCACCTCTCCAAGTTCTCTTCCACCTGTTCCCTGTTCTCCCCACAGATCATGATGTCATCTGCAAACATCATAGTCCACAGGTATTCCTGCCTGACCTCATCTGTTAGTCTGTCCATCACCAGAACAAACAAGAAGAGGCTCAGAGCTGATCCTTGATGCACTCCCACCTCCACTGTCTTCATGTTTTATAAAAAAAAATAAAAAGATATTGCATAATATGAAGCACTCAGACTATGTGTTGTATATGACTCTCAGCTACAAGAATATCAATTTTTAACTCAGTATCTTGAAAAATGACTGACTTATAGCCATATTTGTGTTTCCTAAGGTCAGTTGGCACTAGTGGCTGTCTTAAATTTGGTTGGCTCTAAAAGTGGTCTGTTGTAGTTGTAAATCCAGTGATCATTTCCTGAAAGTCTAATTAAAATCCATCTAGCAGTTTGTGGCATATTTTGCTAACAGACAGACAGTGGACCCCAAATACTTAATGGCAAAATGTAAAACAAACATAACAGATATAATAGACATAATGTAATGGACGCACACAGCTGGAATTGAATAGCTCTGATGTGTTATTTAAACTGACATTGATGTAAAGAATTATGACATGATGTTTGCATGAATCTCAGAAATGAGAAATGATTGAATTTGGACTTGTTTGAAGTCGTCAGCAATTGGAACTGATCATTTTGGACCAGATGCTATTTGTTTGGTCAGAACTAAATTCTGTTTCTCTAAACTCAGGTAATTCAAAAAGTTTTTACAACAGGTAAGATACTAAATGTTCCTAACCTCGTCACATAAATCTACTTCAAAATATCTGAGTGTGTGTGTGTCTGTGTTTTCAAACCTTTGAGTGGTCCTGCATGAAAATTGTATAAAGTATACTGACAAATTAAAGTTAACAGATAAATAACCCAGTACATTATTAAAAAAAATGCACACTTCCCATGCAGTTCATACATTATTCTCTAATGGTTAAATATACTTCACTCCATATGGCCTTGAAATAATGTGGTCTTGTAGTCTCATGCAATAAGTCCAGTCATCAAGGCAGTTCCTCTGTGTCAAACACTGGTTATATAAAACTTTTTCATACACAGAGGAGCTTTATCTGCTGTCAGTAGCCATAGAATAGAAGATTATGTGGTTAGACGAGGGAAAACACGACCAACCCTTTCAACTGACAGGACAAGGCCAAACAATAAATGATGAAATTTCAAACCATGGTATTTTGCTTTGCAAGAAAAACCTTAATGTTGCTCTGTCAAAAACACACTTCCTTCAACTGCCCACTGACGGTGTCGGGTTTGTTAAAGCTGCGCAGAGGCAGGCCAGCTCACCATGTCAGATTTACTGCGTAATTTCCTGCTGGTTTGGCTAATATCCTGCGCAAAAATAAAACCGTGAGAGAACGAGAGGTGTTGGTTGAAGAAATCTGCAAAGGAGAAGTTTGTGAAGAGCTAAGTTTAAAACTTTCAATTTGTTTTTTTCTCTAAATGATGAAGAACCTGATGTCTAAAGGCATTTTAAAAAGCCTAATCTGAACTAAGAGTCCATGTAAAACCAGACTGGTAATTTTAAAGAACGCAAGCACAAAAATACATGTTCTTTGAAAGTCATTAAAGCAGCTGTCTTTTTTCTGTGGTAATGTTTGTCTCGAGGCTCTCTCAGCTTCAGTCTCTGACAGGTAAAGCTGTTTCCTTGATCATATGGTTAAAAGTTGCCTACATCAATAGACTGACTGAAATCTCTGACAGATGTGGAAATACAGAGAATGTCTGTATTCTATCTTCCTCCTGTGAACAAACTACTTTAAAGGACTTAAAGACTTTGAAGTGGGTTTTTGTGGAAAGGTTATGACCAATTAATATATTACCTTTTGAAGATAGCTCTTTGAGTGGCCTGAATCTGGAGAAATAAATTTCAATTCTGAGCAGATTGATGAGCTAGTCTGAGCAGACTGTTGCTGTCTTTAAACAACTTCAATATCAAAGGTTTCATAACATTCTAGGTGACATTATTTCATAGCCCTTTACGCCGTTGTTTGTTTGTTTCTGTGTTCTTGGGTTCCGTCTCCGTGCCCGTTCCTGTTTTCACTGCTCCATGTCCTAAGTTCTCACCTTTGTTATGATTTAGTTTCTGCTGCCACGCCAGCTTTTGTTTTGTTGTTCTGTTTATTTTTACTTAAATAAATTAGTTATTTAAAATGAGTCTGCGCTCAGGGATCGCCTTCATCTCTACAGATCCTGACAAATTTATAGTTATGGCCTCTATGGACCAGTTCATTCAAGATCTGTGGTGACTTTAACACTAGTAAATTCAAAACATTTGCTTTATGAACAACATTTAGAAACCTTGTAACCAAAAAGTCAAGAAGCTCTTGTGCTGGCTAAACAACAAAAGATGCCTTAAATTAATAATAAATATTATTATACGCCTGATGTACACACACAAAAACAACAACAAAAAAACAGGTTAAAACGTTTTCTAACTAATCAGAGTGGGGCCAAGATAATGGCGGATTGCTGCCTTAATACAACATAACAATCATAACAATTAATAATTCTGTAACAGTAACCAAATAATTCAAGATGAGTAGTGAAACAAAGGTTTGTAAAATAACAATCACATAAACCACTTTGAAAAATTTATATGAGTAGTTTTAAGATGGCAGCAATCTACTTTGTTTTGGCTCTGCTAGGACTAGCCGTTAGCTCTTACATCAGCTCAGAGTTAAACTCTATTTTCTCCAAATCGAGGTCGTTTAAAGAGCTATCTCCAACAGGTGAGATACTAATTGTTTACAAAGTTTCCTCAAAACCCCACTTCCAAACATCTAAACTATTTCTTTAACAAACCACCACTGTCAGTTGTCATCACAACAGAAATGTGCTGTGGCCATAAACGTACGGCTCGAGGCCTTTCTTAGATGTTTTCTTTCATGATTGTGATTTCTCACATCTCAAAGCTGTCTCAGAAAGTAAGAAATCATTTGAATGCCATAATGACAGACAAGCTTTCAGAATAAAGAGGAGTGTATTTATATCCACTGGCCCTCTCTGCCAGTATTAGAGAATGCTCCACACGCATTTTCTTTTTATTAGTATATTAATTTCCTCCACAACTGCCACACTGGAGTAGCAGCATGGCACCTTTAATCCATTCATATACTTTATGTTGGCAAAAGTCTGCAAAATCAACAAAAACTGACTCTTTATGTCCGTTTCCTCCTCACTGTGAGATACAGTGATAATCAGCCCAATGATCAGGGGGTTGATGTGAACTTCTCATTAACGTTGTTTTACTTCTTGATGGAAAATCTGTTCCTATAATCCACAGCAGTAACATCAGTAAAGGTTTATTGGAACGATCTGATACTGAGGCTGCTTTTCTGCACGTAGAAACTTTTCCCTCTGTAACAGCTGAATGCTATCAGTACATCTAGGGAGAACCCAGGCATTAAATTTACTCTAACCTCATCGTGAAGTTTTCCAGTCACTTGTGTTAAACCAAATATCACTAAAATATATGTGAGAATGTCTGGCCACCACTGACTTATCACTATAAATCTAATGGTATGATTGCAGCTATGTTTTTATGAACAGGACACATGTTTATTTACTTCTCATATTTATTTGACAGTTTTATGATTAGTGTTTCTGATCACCTCTGAGTCAGTAGATCTGAATTTTTTTCTAACTAGAACATTTCTGAAGAAATTTTGAAGATTGCCAATCCAGCCACTGCCTGAAACTCCAACACACTGTTCATCAACTTTCTTCTATAAAGCCTAGTTGTAATTTGAGATGTTTATAATAATCCAAAATGAAATGTTGATGTTTTGATGTATAAAATACAGAAGAAGTGTAAAGAGAGCCAAGTTCAAAAGAAATGTCATGGCTGCTGCCTGTGGCGCATTAGAGTCGCCATGGTAACCGCACACCTGTATCTCCCACTCTCTGATAGTATTCTTAATTAAACAGGCAGACAGACACAGGCTAGTAAGTAAGCCTCAAACCGTCACTGTGCGAAAACTATGAGTCACATAAAAAAAATTAGCAAACCGGAAAGAGCAGAAGCAGCTGCTCATCACATGTAAGTGTTTTATATAGGAGTTAAAAGGACCCTTCGCTTCCAGATTGAAGAGAAAACGTTGAGCTCAGAGACAATGGAAGTCAATGAGTGTTTGGCTGTGAGAACTCTGCGCTCAGGGGGGATTTGAAAGAAACCCAGAACCCCTATAGCAGTGAGGGACACACCAGGCGAACGAAGACAAAAATGCCTATGTTTCCACGTATAAATTGTGTAAGAAGCTTAAAGTTTGTGGGAATAAGAAGAGTATGTTTGCAAAGATTTTGGACAGTTTAGACATCTCAAAAATTAGAGTGTGTGACGTTACTAAACTAAATAGAATGGCTCGTTAAAATCTTCAAAATTTATAAAACTTCAACTGCAATTGTGTAAAAGCCATAAGAACTATCAACATACCAGCTAAAGTCAGATATATGTGACCTTTCATCTTTCTTTGACCTGTTTAAACTTTGAATGATGCTTCTACTTTAAAGTATGTCTGGAGCTCCAAAAAGGGCTGTTCTTTTCAGTCATCTAGACAAAAAATCAGTTTTGTTTTGCTGGTTTTATTTTTTGCATTTTTTTTTGTCCAATGCACTACTATTAAAGTTTATATCACATTATTAAGGATCAAGCTGCACATTTTGAAGTTGTTTTTTTTTTCTTTCTTTCTTTCTTTTGTAGGGTTTATTCCAAAGTCTATGGAGGACTGAAATAACAACTTATTAGTTATGAGGGTGCTTCAGTGCATAGGCTTTCGGTACACTTAATGATGTTTGTCATTAATAATGTCCTTTCAGTCGGCTAAACGCAACAGCAAATACACAAAGCTGACAAAAAAAATATAAATCTGAATAAAATTTAAACAAATGAATGAAGCATCAAATCTACAAACTTGCATGAAACACTATGGTCTGAAGAAGGCAGAAGCCACGCAGCCTCCCTTCTGTGAACCATCTGGACAGAAATAGTGAACTATCCAAACATTATGAGGCTAAATCAGAGTGCCTTTAATAACATGGCTTTTGTTGACAACCTAACCCTGATTCTGTTTCTGACTTTGGTTCACATCATCAGCCCGTGACGTCCAGCCCATCAGGCAAACGGCAGCTGGGTGGGGGGGCTGACAGCAGGAGAAACAGGAAAGCGAGCAGCGGGGAAGGAAGAAGGACAGAATACAGGAGGAAGAGGAGGACAAAGGGAACTGATGCATGTTCCACATAGACTTGACAAACAAAGAGATGCAGTTGTGATTTTTGTGTAAAAAGGGGGTCGGACACATGTTTTGTCTTAGTGTTGAACTTTCCACTCCCCCCTCCTGCTGCATTCAACTCTCCAGAGGTGGAGTAATGTTAGTGTTGTGTTTGTTTCTATTATTGACGTTACTCGGGTGTAATCAATAGCAGATGACAGGCTACGGGAATTTGGCAAGCCCATACCCCCACCCAATTTTTGACAAACAAACCCACAAATAAAACGCCATACAGACTTACATCCAGCATGTTCACACCAAACAGATAATACACCATTTGGCCACAGATTGTGTTTGACAGATGCCATAAACTGCCAGGATAAGCACTAACTCATAAAGAAAGAATAGATGACAAACCTTCAAAATCTGAAATAATTCCCTCCAAGTGTGGGTTGACTCCTGCATCAGACATGTTTTTCTGGCTCGAAGTGTCACTAAACTCCTTTTCTTTGAAGTGGTTCCTGTTAATTCTGAACAAACTCCAAAATATACCCAATAAGAAACAAACTGTAGCCCACAAGTCTCTCTTTTTTATTCTCTGACTTTCCCACTAACTCTGTTATATTGCTGCATTCAGATTTTAGAGTGAGGGAAAAGGCAAGCCTCCTCCCTTTCTCCTCCTCCATATAGTGAGAAACACACACACACCCCTCCTCTAATGTCCTGTGTATGTGTGTGTGTGTGTGTGGACCCTGCCCCCCACACACTCGTGCGTGCACACACAGACGTTTGTGCAGACAACAGAAGCTGTCACAACCTGAGTCTGTTCAGCTGAAGTGGCTCTAAAGCCTGATTTCTTCATTCAGTCTCTGAAAAAGTTCTGACAGGAGAGATCTACAACATGTCACACAACAGCTTCAACCAGACTAACTAAAAAGTCAAACAGGATGCTACGGCTCAACTGCTGCTTTTCAAACGATCATCGTAAAGAATAATTTCACTTCCTGAAAGATAGAGAAGACTCTTTGTAATAGTGACCTATGACATGAAAACTTCTGAGACCTTCTGGTGAAAGATCAGAGGTACATAATGGCACCTCTGGGCAATTAACAAGTGATTCATGCACTAACCTGTCCTCTGTGGCTCTGTTAGCAGCGAAAACAAGAGGATCTGAGCTTGGTGGACACATCAGACCAAGTAATCCAGTACTTCTGCACGTCTCCTTTAGCAGAGACACTGATGAAAAGCTTGTGTTTGATGTGGTGGCTACAGTTTCATCCCTCGTCCTTGAAGCTGCTGTGACCAGTTTAATGACTCGTGTTTGCAGTGAAAAAAGAAACATTGTTGAGAAGGTGGTGATAAAATAATCCGGGTGGTGAAATATCAAAGTTTTTTCTATCAAAGTTTTTCTATCTCCTCCCAGTGGGACGTGCTGCAGAATTCCTTGACCATGAATCTAAACAGGGATGTTATAGCTAGTCGATCATGAGTATCTTTTCACAAATTCCTGTTTGAAGCCACACATGAATTCATATGACATTTATGACAAATGCACTCTAATCCTGGGTTAGTTTGACCATTTCTGTAGTCATTTTAAAGGTCATGCAAGTGAATGTAAAAGCTGATGTCCAATCAGAAGTCAAAGGAAACTTAAACCTTAAGCATGAGCCTCGGGGAGCTGATATTTTCATTTCCACTCAGCCTAACACATGAGAAGTCATGAATCATATCACATGCAGTGTTTAAAAGGCACAAAGCAGTGTCTGGAAAATTTACAGTCCTAAAGAGGCTGAGGAATCTCATCTGAATAAAAAGCTCCCTTCTAAGGGGCACAAATAGCACAACCATTGGCCCCTAACCCTAACACCTGAAAGGTCACTGCTAACACTGAGCGATGCTGTGTGTTTCCAAGGCTGCCTGGTTACCTAATACAGCCACTGCGAAGGTGTCTCTTGACAAAAAGCAGAGCATGGGCACGCTAAACCTAACAAAAACAAACCTTACTTAGCCTGACCCCTGAGACCAGTGGCAGCTGGTGGGTCGAGCAAGGAGTCCAGGCGTTTGGTTCTTACAGAATTAATTGGAAAGTTGAGGCAAATTTGGAAAAGTACTAAAGAGAAGTGTAAAATCACGGGGGAACGTAAACTGAATAGTGTTCCAGAAAATTAATAAGTCAGTTGCTGTCACAACAGCCTTTTTGATCACGTTCAGGGTCACAGGAAGATGGCGTCTGTTTCCAGCAGTCATTGGTCGAGAGGTGGTGTCTAACTGAGCTGTGACTGTTGGGAGATTAGTTGGTGAAAGAAATTGCTCATAAGTGAATTTTTAGCTGCAGCTCTGCTGAACTCTGTGTCTGCAACCAAGTGACCAACAAGCCTTGTGTCCATGTTTCGACTGGTGAGTTTTTGTAAATCCTGGCCTTATCTCATGTGTACGGCTTGCAAAACTGTATTTTTGGCTGTGCACATTATTTTGTTGTCTCCCTCTGCTAACCTCGCCAGCCGCCCCCCAAAAAAATACTCAAGAAATGTTGAATGCAACGATTACCCATCTTTTGGGGTGCTAATATGTCATTTCAAATATATAAAATTTGACTATCTAAATACAAGATTAAACAAAGGCAACTTGACTTTTTCCCAGAATCAAGTCACATGTGATGGGTTTGTTTTGGTTTACTCCACTTTTGCTTGTTTTTCTCACAATACTTGGCAACTCTGGCAGAAAAGCATGATCAGTACATAAGTCTGGATGCAATTTGAATCCATGCTTTTATTGCAGTGCTGCATTTACTTAAATAGACAAACCTTCCCTCCCTGAAATGCCTGCCATATGTTGTGTGTCTGAGTTTAAATATATGTTTATAAAGGTTTAAAACTGTTGCTGCTCTTTCACTTTCACAGGACTGCAGTGGGCTGTTGTGTTAAATATATGACCACTTGCCTCTGTAGTAATTAAGCTTAAAGACATGTAAGATAAAGCTGAGCGACAGAATAACGGAAAGCTCCAAAACTTTGAGAAGCCTGCATTTGTGTATTTACTCTGTGAATAACATTGCTTTATTATGTGACTACACATGTGTTCATATGGTTTCTTTACTGTGACTGCAGAAACTGATGTGTTTTGTGTGTCTGGACCCTTGAAATAATGCAGTAAACACAGAGAAGAATATGTACATTGAAGGATACATTTATTTAACCAAAACTACTCATCCTCAAACGCCTCGACTAAGTCTAAGTGTGACTTTGAAATTTATTTTAAAATGAAGGTTTCCAATGCCATTTCTAAACTTTCATCAGCTTGTTTTTCAGAGACAGTGATACTTGTTAAACTAATCTTTGTAGCAGGTTAGAATTTGGATTTAACAGCTTGGTCACTAATTTAGCCCTGTTTTATAATCAGGATTCTTGGAACATTTGGTAGTGAACACATTTTGAATCAGAATATATAGACTGTAATAACCAGAAATGAAGACTGGCATTAAAGTGTTTATTTTTTGGGTTTGCCCTCCTCTGGTTTTGTGTTGACTGCACGGTGACGCAGTTGATTTAACCCTACTGCCTCGTAGCAAGACGGTTGCAGGTTCGACATTCTGCTGGGGTCTTTCTGCATGCAAATTGCACATTCTCCCTGTCTGTCTTGTTTGCCTCATTGTGACCTCTGTGATGGACTGACGACTTGACCAGGGTGTACCCCTCCTCTCAACCAGTGGCCACTGGAGATAAGCACCAGCTCCCTGCACACGAATAAGCAATTCATAAAAAATGGGTTGATGGTCTTGTGTTTACTGTAGGAAAATCACCAACAAAACCCTCCACAGTCTGTATAGCATAAAAGGCCAATAACAGCCAGTTTTATAATGTCTGAGTTTCCTGATGTGTAGTGCATGTCACATTCTTGAAAGTTTTCTCTCCATCTCAACTTTTTGCCAAAATTTCCTTCAGTTATGCTCTTTACTAAACACAAATGTAGAATATTGTTGTTGGTAACTAAGCTCCTTCTGTCAAGGTCGGTGGAGAGCAAGAGGAACCCTGAGTACAGACTCATTAAAGAGAAAAAAACAAAAATTTATTCTTAAATAATGACACAAAAACAAAAGGCTGACGTGGCAGCAAAAATCCAATAAGTAAACAAAACAAAAAGGCAAGGCGAGGCAAGACAAGGGAACCAGACAACCAAAGACGAGATACAAGAGACAATAGACATACCAGGGACAATGAACCAGCGGGGCAGTGGAGAAAGTGACCAGGTTTTAAAGCTGAGGATGATTATGGGAAGTGGGCACAGGTGAGTGATTACAATAGCGGACAGGTGGAGATGGGCGTGGAAATTAACAAGAGCTGACAGAGGATAAGTGGAGAATGATGACAAATGGGCAACAAACAGGAAAACGAAACAACAAAGACAGTAAACCAAACTCAAAAGAAACCAGAAACAAAACACTGAATACAAAAATAAACACTACCAAAACAAAACCTGACACCTTCCTTGTTTTTTCCTCATCATCCTGTATTAAGTAGTTTTCGACCATGGCCAGGTTGCCCTTGCACTCCTTCCTGCTTCTTTTGTCAACACCTGCTTAGCATGTGGTGTCTGCAAAATACAGCTTTTTATTATCTTTTACTGTTTCTATTATTAACATGCTGTATGCATTACCCAGACTGTGATTCTGGTTTGATGTTGCTTCATCAGAATGTATCAATAACCCTTTCCCATTTGATTTCTCTTCATTGTGTTGCTACGAGGCATTATTTTGTTTTTACCTGAGAGATGTCATTTGAACAGACTTTGTAACTTTATAGTTAACTTAGCTGTTATGCTCTGTTTTATATTTTTTAACCCCTCTGATGTCAGTATCTTCACTGGTTTGAGTTGCACTTATTTGTCTAGTGCAGCTCAAACACTGATGCACATTTGTTGCACATGTGACTGGAGTGATGCCTCCTTCCTTGTTAATTGACTGCACATTGGTGAGCCTCAGTTGCATGTAAATATTTTTATGTGATTGTTTTATTTCATGTGCATTACAATGTGATTATTAAAAGTAGCAGCACTGAAAAGCACCTTTGCACTCCTAAATTCAACAGACTTAAAAAAAATTAATATTCATAATTACCTAATAAATAATGACTAAAGCAGTATTTATAAAGTGCAGTTACTAAGAAAGGTATTTTGAAAATTTTTGTTCTGGTATATGAACTCACATACTTCCATCTGAACCACCACAATTATATTTATTAGATATTAGTCCAATATCATCAATACCCTGAATCTGTCTGTGTTGTGAAAGAATGTAACATTCAAACAGTGGAATTTGTTGCCTGATCACTATAACAAACAGGAACTTAACACAACCACAAGCCTTTACTTTTAGCATCAGGAAGTAGCATTAACCCAAGGTGTTATTTTCATTTTTTTTAAAAAGCTAAGGTAAGTGGACTCAGAGTTCATCTCAGTGACAGTTTAAAGTTGATTGCTTGAACTCATGACAATACCAAACCAAATTTTATAACTATTTTTTGTTTGCTGTGGTCAATAAGCTGTAGTGGCCATACCGAATCTGGTTGACTCTAAAAGTTAATCAGGTGTAGATGTGCATCCAGTGATTACTTTCTGAGAGTTGTATTAAAATCCTCTCTGTGGCTCATGAGATGTTTTGCACACACACCCACACACACAGGCAACTACATCAATACCAACCTTTTATGGCGGCAGTGATAATAAATGTAAAACAGAAACAAGTCAGAGCTCAACAAGAAACAGAACAGTTTTTTTTATAGAACAGCGAAAGTTCAGAGAGTAGATATTTACGTAAAGCCATGGTTAAGTCTTTCCCACAACTGACATTATGCATGTTTGAATTACAATGACAGTGTTCTGTAACAACTATTACCTTTTACCCTTTAATTTCAAGATATCTAAATCTGACTGAAACCTGTGTGGGGAGTTTAGGATGGTGTGAAGCAGGAGTGGGCATAAAGGCCCTTGAGAGTCTACTGGATTGACCAAGTATATTTTCAACATGCAGAACATAAATGCAAATTGAAAAATGAAAAATAATGGTCTATGATTTACTGCAGTCCAAGCATCCTTTGCTGTATTGATATTGTGATGATGAAAATGTTTCATTATATTGTGCACCCCAACTGTTTACATTCCAAGTTTACCCCATGTTGCATGTGTTGATGTTAACATTTTAAACTCAAGCTTATTTCCTCTCTGTAATGTCACCTTCAAACTGACCTGTGTCTCTCACTTGTCACAACTCCTCCCTCAGAGGTTGAAAAGTACGATTTCCCAGTCAGTTTCCTTTCCTCACAGTCCCTGCTGTTTTAATGGCTCCCTCATTTATCATTACTTCAACATAATCAGAGGAACAACATGAGGGCCGATAAAGGGAGGGCGATGGGAGGAGAACCATGGGGCGTGTATTCATCGAGGATATCCCGTACACTTCTTTTATAGAACACGGAGAGCTGAGTGATTTCCCTGATTTCCTTGAACTTTGAGTTCACGTTTGTGGGGCCAGTGTTGTGTGCACGTGGGCTTCAAGGTGGGTCATGGTGGCCAGAGTAAATCACAACTTGTTCAGGTGGCTTGTACTTTTATGTTTTAATCTGTCTTCTGTGATTTGGTAGATTTTTTTTCCTATTTTCTTTTGAAATTAGTGTTTTTTTCCTTGTGAATCTTAGCTAGTTTTTTCCACATTTGTGTTTTGTTACCTGTCATTCCATTAGTTGATCACCTCGTTAGTTTTCATCGTTTTACCTCAGATCGTCTTCAAATCATCTTTACTAGTTTGAGTCAACTCTGCTTCTTTTGGTCAAACCTAGGTGACATATAAAGTTAAAATATGTTAAATTCAGTTCAAGAGCATGACTACGCCTCAACCACACCAATAATAACCAGGTAGATCAGCTCATCCTTTCAGCACAGTTAATTTGAGACTCTAAACCTAACGTTTTCTTCTGTTCCCCGTTCTGAAACTTCGTTATCTTATTTCATCCCCTCTTTTCTTCCCATTCATCTCTTGAGCCTTGTCCAGTCATACGTTCAAGTCAATCAGAGTCATCACCTGACAGTTCTAGCCAATACTTCACCATTCTCACCCTTCATCCCATACCTAATCACGACCAACATCCATTTAAATCATCTGGGGGGGTTCACAGTTCCTCCGCTCTGAGTGTTTTCTTCCTAGCTGCCAACCGTGACACTCCTCAGATGAGAGTCAACCTTCAAATTCATTCATCCTTTCATCCTTAGCTCTACATAAACGAGTAAACTACTTCTTGTGGTGTGATTCCTATTAGTGACCTTCTTTTCAAGGCATATGTTCATGTGGCACAAGTGAAATCTTAATATTATATTCATGGTTTATGGGTAATTTCAATATGGAAACTGGATCTAAAGTTTCGGTTCTAGCCTTTAGGAAAGTCTCTTCCTTGCTTTTTAGTTCATGAGTAACTTTTATTTTTTTCTACATGGATTCCTAATTTGCTCTGTGGGCTTCAGCTCTTGAGCAGCTCAGTAAAGTTAAAGGAAGTTCACGGATACACGAGAGACTCTTAATATTTACACCAGTGTACCGTACAGAAAGATTAATAGGAACACAAACATGTCAGGTTTTTTTGGTCTTTGACAAAGTGAGACCCACTAATATGGGTATTTGGGTTCTTTCTGAGTGTGTGTGTGTGTCCTCACCTTGACTCTTGTCTTGTTAACACATGTGAGCAAGTTTAAATTGATGCATTTCCTCCACTAAAGGGCATAAACTTGTTTTTTTTATCCCAAAAGCTTATTGTTCTTTTATTCAAATCTGACCCCTACTAACTAAATCCTTTCTTTTAGTCAAACTGATGCTACACAGGCCACATAAATATTGCAATTACTGTCATTCCAACAGACAGCATTGCGGGTTACTTCCTGTTTAATTGGCAAGACTTCAAGCAACAAGTACTCCTCTTCATTTTATTCTTTGTTATATTTGAAAGCCAGGCATCATCAATAAGAAGTTACAAGTCAATGTGCTGACCACATGGGATAGCCATGTCTGATGACACGCTGTATTGAACACATTAAAGTAATCCTGAACAGCCGAGGACACAGACATTAGAAGACTTTTTGGTCAAGATGGTTGAGCTGCAGATACATGCATGGTAACAGGGGTATAAAAAAAATCTATTTTCGTTCCACCACCTCAGTTTTCTGAAAATGCAAAGTCTGAAGCATTTAGAGATGGGTGAGGTTAAGACTGTGGCTGCCGTTGCCATGACAACAGGTCCAAACAGAACAGGTTGAAAACCAGGAAGAACCTAAAACAAGGGTTCCTCAAAAGAGTAAAGCAGCAGCTGAAATCACGCCTGTGTTTCCTCTTTGCTCACCCCCCATCTGGTGTAAGACGACTACATTCCTCCACATCCCATAAACAAAAATATCTCTCTGTCTGCTGAAAATAAATCATCCATGTGGAAAATTGCATGTAATCTATGGATATGTGGCTGCACAAAGGGAAAATAATGTAGATAAGACTGCAACAGTGCCATCAAGTGGGAATAAAAATGTGTGCAAAAATGCCTGTGTGTACAAAAAGACACTGAGATCAGGTTTCTTATTAATAGTCCAGTTAAAGATTAATCTGCTGAATTTGATATAAGATTTATTGAATCTAAAGTATTAACCTTTCAGTGCAGACCGAACATAGAAGTTTATTAATTAGGGTAAGCAATGACTTGAAAAGAAAAAGTGTCCGATAGGAACAGAGTTAGAAAACCACAGCAGATGCATGAAAGTATGTAAAACTCTGCCGCATTGAAAGAGTTTGATGTATGCTAAGATCCTCATCATATGGGAAGACGGCTGAGCTCCACTCTCCATCCCCCGTAACTTAAAATAAACCATGTGTGCCAGTCTGAATTAATCTGACAGCTGGACTCCTCGGCCCCCTCGGCTAAATATGTGACGACAGGATGAAAACTTCACTCTGTCCGTTTTATTGCTGGGATGTAACTGTGATGATGTTGGTCAACAGTGAGTTCAAGCCTGCCAATCACAGAGCCGCTGTGCCCCCTGAGAGATTAGGCTTTGTCACTCAGTGAAGTCGTCTTTGACAGCACATTACAGAGGTTTACTCACTGTAACTATTCAGGCACCTTCGGAGCTCTTCACAACAAGCTCACTGTAGCTACAGCTGCCCATTCAATGAACGACAGAGAAGGATTCCAGTAAAGTTCTGTTCCCATCTATGAAAACACACCAGAAGGGTGAAGTTCAGCTGTAGACACATGGAGGTCTCTTGCTTCCACCACAAACAAAGCAAACACAAGCAGGGTGGCTTCCAGCTAACGGATTCTAGTCCAACAAAGAAAAGAGCAAAAGAAGTTGGGAAGAACTTACCAGCTATTTTGTCTCGCTCCATAACTCAGCAGCTACCTCAAATAGCCACATGTAACCTCTCGCTCTTCTTTCTTCTCTTTCCCTCCCTCCTTTTTTTTCTGCATGGAGACTTCCCCTTTCTCCTGACTTGGTCACCCTGTCCCCGTCTCTCCTCCCTCCTTTTCCTCCGTCTGCCTCCCTCGCTCTTACGCCCTCCAACTTCTAATGTCTTCAGTCTGTCAGGATAACAAGTGAGCAGAACAGACATCCAAAGCCATGTGCAGGTCATATGGAGCTTTGCTTTTTCAAGTTAATGTATTCTCCTTTTTTTTTCTCTCTCTCTGTGCTTTTTTTTCTTATTCTCTCTATACTTGAGCTACTCTTCCTTCCTCTTTATCACTGTTGCATTGATGTTGAAATGTCTCTGAAAGCCGTTTCATCCAAAAGAGTAAATAGTCCACCAGAGAATCCAACTTAAATCTAACACACACTTTATGCCATGTCATCATCTCTGAATTAACTGTACAAACAGGAAGCACAAACCCACATGAAGTCAAGAAAACACTACAGGGCTGTTAAAAAGGATGGAAGAGATTTTTTTTTTGCACAAACCATCTATAAAGGGCTCTTATGCATCAAAAAGGCTTCTGCACAACCACATAATAATCAGATTGCTACTGCATACATTTATGTGTGATATAACTTGACATCGTAAAATCATTGAATGAAAAACAGACTTTGTTGTGAACATCGTTTATTTTACTATCACTCACTTTAGGCATTATGCCTGACCTTTTGCTCAACAAGGTCAAGGGCCACTTAGTGAGTTGCTGTCTTGACGAGAAAGTCAAAAAGACAATGCACAGACACACACACACATAGGTCTTGTTTTTGTGTCAGGCCGTTGCCCAACAAAAACAACTCACACACTTCCTCTTCCTCTTTCCTACAAAGAGCGTTCTTCCTCACAACCACGGCGTCCAGATTTACAAAACTATGAGCAAACTAAACAAACTTTCTCAGACTCATTTCTTTAATGTACTGCACTTATCACAATTATTGCCATCCGTGAATTGTAAAGTTGTTGCTGTCAGAACACAAAATAAAAAACACAAAAGGTAGCATGGATACATTAGCAGGTTTTATTTAGTTTTATTTAGTTTAGGTTGCTTTGAAGACGCACATTCAAAAAGTTCAGATGTGTAAAACGTAAATAAATACAGAAAGCAGTGATTAAAACTCATATTTTATTCATAGTGGAACTTAGTAAACACATTAAATGCTGAAACTATGAAACTGTATTACTTTTAGGGTGGAAAACAGCTATTTTGAAATGTATAGCTACAAAACATCTCAAAAAAGTTGGGACAGGTCCATGTTTCCCACTGTGAAGCATTCCCTCTCCATTTAACAACAGTCTATAAACATCTTGGAGCTAAGGAGTTGGAGTTTTTGGAAAAGAATGTTGTCCCATTCTTCTCTGATGTGGGATTGTAGCTGTTTAACAGTACTGGGTCTTATTTGCTGGATTTCTTTGCTTGATGGGAGCATATGTTGTTCTAAAACCTGTATAAACTTTTCTGCATTGATGGTGCCTTTACAGACATGTAAGCTGCCCATGCTATAGGCCTTAATGCACCCCCATACCATCAGAGAGGTAGGCTTTCGAACTTTGCACTAATAACTGGCAGGAAGGTTCCTCTCTTCTTTAGTATTGAGGACATAGCATCCATGATTTCCAAAAAATCATTTTTACCACAGAACAGTTTTCCACTTTTCCTCTGTCCATTTTCAATGAGCTTTGGTTTAAAGAAGACGGAGGCATTTCTGGATGGTGTTCACATCTGGCTTCTTCTTTGCCTGATAGAGCTTTAAGCAGCATTTCTGGATGGCACAGTGAACTTTGTTTACAGACAATGATTTGTAGAAGAGTTCTTATCCATGCATTGATGTCCAGAACAGAATCAGACTGAGGTCCTGACGATCACAGACATCCAATACTGACAGTCAGCCTTTTGTCCTTTGCACACAGACCACTCCAGATTCTTAAAATATTTTCATATTATTATGAACTGTAGATGATGGGATATAGAAAAACATCTCAATTTTCCATTGAAGAACATTTTTAGACATTTTTGTAGACTGCTGAACCTCTGCCCATCTTTACTTCTGAGATCCAGTCTCTCTAAAATGCTCTTTTTATATTCAGTGCTCTTATTGACCTGTTGACTATTATCTTGATCCATTGCAATACGCTTCTCCAGCTGTTTTTTATTTATACTACATATTTTGCAGCTTCTTGTTGCCCCCATTCAAACTTTTTGGGATGTACTGCTGCCATAGAATTAAAGAAAAAATGTACAATTTCTCAGTTTCACATTTGATATGTTTGCTTTATTCCAATATGAATAAAATATGGGTTTATGGGATTTGCAATTCATTGCATTCTGTTTTTATTTATATTTTAATGGAAGTATCAACTTTTTTGGAACTGGGATTATAACTTGTTTATTACTCCATAAAATGGCTGCAGCATTTTAGTTTTTCCTTGCAGCAATGAAGATTAGAGCTGACAGAAAGCAACAAGGACAAAATGTATCAAAGGATAAAAAAATATTTGTTAAAGACATTCTGTTCTCTAAAGTTTTAATTCAATTTTAGTTTATTCATATTGCACCATTTCACAACAAGTCATTTCAGGGTGCTACACAGAAAAGTAATAAGTTTGATTCAGTCCGATTAGAACATAGTACAAACAGATTCAGTAGATTACAAAATGCCAAGTAGTAAAGGACTTATTTATTAAAGAAAACTGAGGAGATGACACCCTTTCTCTGCTTAGATTTAAGGCCCAACAATTAAACAGGGATAACAGCTACAAATAAATCAATGAGAGTTATTCTGCGTTGAACAAATGCGATGATGCTGAAATTGTTGGCAGACGTGACTTTTGGAACCGGACTACAAAGTAAGTGTTTTGATGCTGAATCCATTGGGAAAGCAGGATGTTTATGTTGTGTAAGTAGCGTGCTTTTAAAAATAGGCACGTCTCTTTTTGGCCACTGGCTCTTTCTGCCCCATGATCATTTTCCAGACGTATAAAGCTGCAGTTAATCACACAGCCAGAAAACGTCACATACAACATTAGTGCATGCATCTGTGTATGAAGCTGCTATATATCAGTTGTTACCAGAAGATTTGTTACTGCACTCTTTTAATTCTTAATACAAAATAACATTGATCTAAAGAAACAAAAACAAATATATAACAAAGGCGTTTATTTAAAGGAATAGTTCATATCTTTTATAATTGGGGTTTTCTGGAAAAGTCATGAATAATTATCTTACCTGTTCTAGACAGCTTCTTAACCTCAGTTTATAGAAAGAGTTTAATTTTGACTGGATTGATGAGCTAACAGCTAGTCAGACAACATCCAAGACCAAAGTGGAGGGCTGCCATTCTAAAACAAATTCAGTCCACAAAATTTGATAGCACAAAATAACAATGTTATTTTAAAAAACTTTTACACTGTTATCACTTTTGAAATACATGGTTATTTACATGAAATTCTATTCTAGTTCTTTATAAGCCAAAAATAGTAGGCATTAGCATTTAGCTGTAGCACTTCCAGTGAAGCCTGGGGGCACTTTCTGCAAAAATATCATGATATTTCCGTGAGGAATAAGTGGGTAATGCGAAATCAACAGTGTTGTAAAAGTTAATAAAATAATCTTTGCCCGAGAAGCTTTGAAACTTTTCAGATTGGAGTTTGTTTTAAAATGGTAGAAATTGATTTTGTTTCTATTTCTCCAAATTGAGGTAGTTCAAAAAAGCTGTGTACAACAGGTGAGATATTAATGTTTATAAAGCTTTCCACAGAACCACACTTCAGAAGATTTAAAATGATATTTTACGAATGACAAAAAAAAACTTTATTAACTCAATGCAACTGATAAAAGGTGGACAATTTGTTGACTACTTGATATATTGAAAGCTGAAATCTCACAAAGTCAGGCTTGCCTTTAAGGTTGAACACGTGCTTTTGGTTTTTGATAATATCTAACACCTTTCGTGGTTTAATTTCAATGAGAAAAAAACTGCCTTATTCACGTAAACATTTACATTTGTACAGTTGTGACTATATTAGAGATATAGGCCATTTAAACCTGTACAAAAAGAGCACACTATTTGGTCCTCCCTCATTCATACCTTTTACTAATTCTCTTCTTCATCCTCCGCAAACCTGCAGGCAAGGTACAACCAGACCCTCCAACTACACCCCTTCCCCCACATGAATACATAAAAATACACATTAAAACTTGAACATGAACACACCAACATCCACATACAAACACAGTTACAGACACAAACCTCAAGCATTTTTCTCCCATAACATACATAATATCCTGCACATTCAGCCTCCTCTCTTCAGTGACTTACACATGTACCAAACATGTATCCTGTGTTTGCATCCAATGAGGCAGATGGTTATGAGACACAAACGAACACGTGCACTTGTTCACTCATGTGAGACAAACTCAACCCCCGTGCCGAGCCACAAGAAAAAGGAAAAAAAATAATTGTATCACACACTGACTAAGAGTGGACGCCAAGCCTTGGGGTGCACATTAATGTAAGCTGTCGTTTCAGAGCGTGACCTGTGGCCACACACGTGACTCAGACAAGCTAAATTTAGTTTTATAATGGTTGGGCAAAAGGCTCACCAGCATGCCAGCCAGCACTGAAGGGATGCCAGCAGGTCAGCGGTGCACAATGATGGGGAAGGAACAGTGTAAAGAAGATAAAAAGTAAAATGAGACGAGGAGAAGGAGGAACAAGTGGTGTACAGGAGTGCAAAAGATAAAAGGATGGGAAGAAGAAAGAACATAAGGGAATCCTGAAAGATTCTTGAGTCTACAGAGGTGAGATGTGAGCATTCACCTCCTTGGATGTTTTTTGCTTTTATTGCTGTCATAAATCAATCATGGTCAATATAAATTAGCCTTACTGACAAGAGAGGAATTTAAAAAAAAAACCCTCTTTAACGTGAAAACAAATTTCTACAGAGTAGCATTAAAAGAGGCTTTTTTTCCATCTTCTCTGAACTCAAATTGCTGCTCTACAAGTTCTGTGGAAACTTCACGCTGACCTCACTGATTCTTGATCGTTTAGACACATGTCCCATTCATGAACACGTAATCAGTTAGAAAAGGATAATGCTTCATCTAAATTCATATATGAAAATCATGATTTATGCAGAAATGAAATCAATATATAGTATGAGAAATCATTCCTGATCATTATTTGTGTGCAGGTATTCAATGAGAAATTATTCAAGTGTTTTAACATATCTCTTTTACTTTCTGTCTTTCAGAGATCGATGATCCATTTTAACACTGATTTTGGACAGGAGAGAAAAGTTTATATCAACTGAAGGCAGCCAGCTGCTTGGGAGAATCTATCATCAACCATTGATAAATACTCAAAAAGGCCTTGATCCTGGGTGGTGTTTAGTTTGTTTTAGTCTTCAGTTAGAGTTTGTTTTGTGTGACCATCATGTCTAGAAAACCTTTTTTCTTTTTTCTTTTTTTTGCTTAGAATTGTTTCATTGTAAAGCCAAGCAGAGCAAAAAGAGTGGTTGCCTCGTCAGCTGACCGAGTAGACCCCTGACAACTTCACCTTGACTCCCAGCTACCTTAAGCAAAAGCTGACAAAGGCTTGACTAAGTCCTGGCCAAACATTGTCCTCCGTGGTATTCCTGTTCTGATCAGCCAGCAAACCACCCAGATGGCAGTGACCCCTGGCCCAAAGCATTGACCTAGTAAGAAGCTGGGTTTTGGTGACAGAAAATACATTTGGGACCACTTTTAAATTTCAGCTGATGATTATTTTGAAAATATCTCATCTGCAGTTCTACCAAAATAACCTGACCATCTGGCAGAATTGTAACATCCTTTCAGCCAAAATTTAAAACTAAGACCTGAGGAAACTAGCCAGACCAGAACCAAGTGTAGCATTTCTATTTTGCTGATTTCAATCCTGAGGACTACTCCAGGCTCCATTTCATGGTTAAAAGATTCTGCGACCTGGTAGACACATTAGAGAATGAGTGGGACCGCTACTGGAAAACCAGTGATCTCCTATAAGGAGTCTTCTCGTCACCCCAGGTTGGAGTCTGGGGTGGCCAAAGTCCTGCAGGAGGCCAGCTGCTGCAGCTCCCCTATTGTCTCCAGTGCCTCATCGCCAGAAGAGGGCGGATTCTACAGCAACTGAGGTTCTCGTCTCACCGCTACTAGTGGACAAAGAGGAGAGGAGATCACTGTTCTGGGGAACATGACTGGCCATAAGTCCTCTGACGTGTGTCTCCAGATGGGCTCACATCATGTCCTCTTCTCACCACACTCCTGTGTCCCCCGTGCCACCTGGAGCATCCCCTGTGTCCCAGGTGCAGCCTGCAGCAATCCCATGTGTCCCCAGTGCTGCCTGCAGTGTCCATTGTGTCCCTGGTCCCCTAGCCTGCATCCTCTGTGGTCCCCCAGCTTCCATCCTTTCCAGTTCTGGCTCCAGTGTTGCCTGCAGTGGACCCTTCAGCCCACAGTGCTGGCTTCAGTGTCTCAAGTCTCTGCTCTGGTTCTTCACCAGTCAGAGCTGTATGGGAGAGTGGCAAAGAGAAACTCACTGTTGAAAAAAACTCAGATTAAATCTCTACTACAGTTTGGCAGACGAGATGTGGAAGACTCCATGGTCAAGTGCTTCTCAACAGCTGGCCCTATAGTGGAGATTGAGAGCTATTTATTAAGTCTGAAATCCAGTCAGATTAGAAGGATCACACTTAATAATCTTGTCCAACTATATATTTTTTCTTAATAGATTCTAACAAAGTGATGGTCAAACACTAAACTCGATGCAGCTGAAAACAAACCACTGCGTTCCATCGCTGATTCACTCATTTATTTACAGTCAATGGCTGTAACTTGGCAGTGTAGTTACATTTTTGAAAACATGCATTAGTTATTAGCCTAATTATACATTATTGCTGGATTTTTTTATGACCTGTAGCTACACTGTAACTATTTCACAGGCAAGTGTGACTTTGGCTTGAAATGTGCAGACAAGCACCTAACAAAACACAGACACGCAAACACTGGAACTCACACTGCAGGGCAAACACATATATTTAAAATATCACACACAATGACATGCTTAGCTAAACACACACACACACACACACAGCTCCCCCAAGTCTTCCATCCAAACATAACAGCAGATATTCAAGAATCCCGTCTGAAGGTAGGAGATGGTGGCGAGCCAAACAGTGTGATGTGGTGCTGAGAGCCACAGTGTGATGACCTCACAGGAGAGACACGCAGTTACCATCTTCCCTCTGCTTCATCTCAATCATACACACGCTCAGAGAGAAAGGAGCTGTCCTCCTCACACGAGTCCCCTGCTGCCGCTAACACATACAACCTGGGGCGTGTACAGCAAAGACACGACTCCTCACATCACTCATCCACAGCAGCCAAATTTAGAACTGGGCCACACACTCTCGTGCTAACCTCGAGGAGATACATTCATACAAACAAGAAGACTTTTCCTTTTTAAATGCAATTCAACCCAATCACTAAATCACAACACTCAGTGAGTAACACCGACACTCAAACTGTAAGAGCACAGAAAGAAAAGAAATCAGTGAGGTAAGCCACAAATGCCTTCCAATAATTTCAAATAACTTGGCTCACGACACAAAAACTTTCTGCCTTTACCAAGCTACCAACATCTACAGGTGATCCATCAAAACACGGGCAACGTATCTGCCAAACTAGAGGTCACATCACACAAAAACACTAAGCACATGAACATTGGTTTAATTTATTGTGAAGCTTAAAACAATCATGTCAACCAAAGCTGACTACAAAGTTAGTTATCTGTGTTAAACCAAGCTTGAGGCATAAATGTCACCAAACTCTGAATTAAGTCAAAGTAACCACACAGACCCAACAAACAAGAAGAAAAAGCAATTAACAAAATTTCTGCAGGGTCTAAAATGTCATAAAAAAGTCTTACATTTAATCATCTTAATTTTAGGTTTTAAGAAGTCTTAAATATGTCCAGATGTCCTATTTCTGGTCTTAAAATACAATTAGTAACATCCTAAATTCTTTAATTTATTCATTTGGGTTTTTTTTTTCAAAGGTGCTATCTGCCTTCATTCTGAAGTAATGCATATCGTCTGCCGCCTTTCATGACAGCGTTTCAAACTAAGATAATTTTATGTTGAGAAAATAAGGAGATATAGCTGCCTAAGTTCATTTTTAAAAATAAATTTATGCAAGATCACACACAACACCATAAGATCTTGCACACTAATCAGAGCATGTGTTGCGAATGAGCCTCGGCTACTAATACATAAATTTTAGCTGACTACCTGTAAAACTGACTGATTATTGTAAATGTTGTAGTTTCTGAGGTCAGTTAGCTGTGGCGGCCATGTTGAATTAGTTGGAATCCAAAAGTAAACCACTATTGATATAAAGCCAATGATCATCTTCTGAAAGTTTCAATAAAATCCATCCAGTGGTTCATAAGATATTTTGCTAAGAGACATACATGTTTAACAACAATAGATAATGCCGAAGTTTTAAGCAAAGCTCTTACAAGATCTATTAGCCCTCGCAGTATGTGTTGTGGATGAATTTCAGCTACTACCACTCCAAATTTGAGCACAATATCTGTAACATTGACTGAGTTATAGCTATTTTTGTTTGCTTGGGTCGCTTAGCTGTGACCACATTCTGAGAGACTCATTAAAATCCATCCTGTTGTTCTTGAGATATTTTGCTAACAGTCAGGATTGACACCCATAGTTATTGCCAAAATTTTAGCTTTTTGCAAGGCCAATCAGAATACAGAACGGAAATGAAAACTTTTGAATAAATACATTTTAAAAAGAACTTTTTACTTATGTTGAATAAATATTGAAAGCCTTTATAAATGACTAAATCATTTCAAGGCAATCTATCAAAAACTTCAATACATTTCAGGCTGGACTGAAGTGCTGAAATAACCAACAGACCACAACTTAAGATCTAATGCTGACCTTTATATTTACTCACAAATGATCACAAAGTTTTAACCACAGGACACGTTTCTGTATAATAAAATCACTCAACAAAACTGAGTGCAAACCTCATGGCCCACGTTGTCACTAATCTTGAGTCAGCAACTGGTACAAAGTGTTGAGATGTATTCAACCAAAAATCTGAGGGAAGAAATCATGGCACTCAGCAACACATGACCCTTCTGACAATAACACACACATACACACACACACACAGTGCACACAGAAACAACTCACCATTCGAATCAGGTTCACAGAAACCCCCATTCATTGCAGCAATAACTCACACAGGCTCCTCGCTTCCATTTCGTTGGCAGCTTAAATCCCATTCTCAGTTCATTTGGGCTGTCAGAGGCTGGAAAAGTGCAAGTGGTGCAGTCTGTGTGTCTGTCTTTTCCTGCATGTCTGTGGTAACACTGCTGGCTATTTTCTCCTCAGCAGAAGGTAATCATTAGATGTGAGAGGGGACTGGCAGCAGTCTCTGTAAAAAAGGATATCCTCAAAGTTTTTGATCTCTTGCTGGAAATTCAGAGGTCTGCTGCAGCAGTTTATAAATATGTGGATGTTGCTCAAAGTGCAGAGGTCAGTGTAAAGGTCTTGGCATTATTTAACTATTATGTATAGGATTGTTGGAAGAAATAGACTAGACATGCTGGCTGCATGTGAAATGTGTTAAAACAGAGCACTATCAAGATTTGCTTCAGTGTAATATGCTTTATGGTCCCTACTTTATTTAAGAACCACACAGCTTAATTATGCTTACGTAGGTGAGCAGAGGTGTGCTTTGATTCAGTATGGATGAGAGGAATAAAGCTATGTGAGTTGGCTGATTGTCATAAGACACTAAATCCCGAAGCTCACTGCTTTCACCTTTTTCTCTGAGAATTAGCCTGAACTGATGAAGTGACGATGCTGGTAAAGGAAAGAACGAGGAGTTCCTGTGGTTCAGCGTGGCTTCAGACCTCTGTAATCAGCGTGCCAAGCTCCTGATGTCTAAATCCACAACTTGGACCCAGACGGTGAACACATAACCAACACATGTACCCAGATCTACACACATGCACACAAAACGAGCTCCTGACATACGTATGAGCTCTGTGGTGATCTGTGTTCATGTGGAGTTTGGCAAAGGAGAACGTCTTTAGTAAACGCAAACAAGAAGGAAATATATGAGCCAGTCTGTACTGTACAAGTCACTACCTTTTAAGATTTGTCATTAAGCTGACAAATAAAGTTTGGGCAGTTCATGCTGGATTATTTAGTCAAATATTGACCCACTCTTTTCCTATACCTAACTAATCAACACAGGAACACTCCTAGGGTCAATGTAGAATTTCTAATAACCCTACCATTCATATAAGAAAAAAACGGAAGGACCTGGGGAAAAACATCCATACAATATTTTTTACCCGCTTAGTCCTGTGCAATCCCCAGCCAGAGGCAGAGTAAACCCTGGACCGGTCACCAGTACATCACAGGGCCAAATGAAGACAATAAAACAATCACACTTAGAGACATCCAAACATGCATGTTTGTAAAAAAAACAAAACATAAAAAACAAAGTACCGGAGAACACCCACACAACATGCTTGTGTTGTTTTGTTGGGAGTTTTGACTTTTCAAAAGAGAGAAAAACTATCAGCAAAATAATATAAGAAGTAATTTTGGAGAGAAAAAAAATCCTGTTTTCTTCTGTAGAAAAATAACGTGAAGATTTCAATTAACACATTTATGAATTTTATTGTATATGTTTGAGGGACAGGTACTGTTTTTAAGTGCAGCACATTTTATCTTTTCATTTCTGTGGTTTATTAAATTTCAACTCTTTTATATTTCTGAGGAAAATGTTCTAATACAATTATTTGACAGATTAATTTAAACTTTTTTAAAAGGGAAGAGTGGACACAAACGTGAAAGTCAAAACTAGACCAATTAATCCAAAACAAATTTATACAAAAAGAGCAGATGATGCAAAAAAGGTTTAATAATCGGTTTGTACTACACAAAGTTGGTATAATCAACCGAGAGCAGGTCTGTAGTGAATAACTAACTGAACACAGGTGTAAAGAAAAAAACAAGTCAAAAATTCATCTTTTTGGTTATTTTCCACTTTGTTGTTGTTGTTTTAAAGTTAATGACACTTAGGGGCTATTCCAGAAAGGATGTTCAACAAACTCTGACTTTGAGTTTATTTACTCTGAGGTTTAAGTCCCAGAAAGGTTAATTAACTCTAAATAGCTTAAGCTAAACCCAGAACAGAACTCAAATTGATACGGGTCACTTTGAAACTGTGTGAACCTCTACCTCTGGTAAAACTTCCAAGCAAATCAAACATTTTTGAGTGATCCTACCAACAGAAGGTTATCTGTTATTTATCAGTAAATCTTTGGTCACTTTTAGGCAGTTCCTTATCAGTCCTTCACCATTCTACTGCTTCTCACTTTTTCTCACTCATCCAACCAGTGCTTGTATTCAGCTATTCCACTACGACTCCTCATTTGTCTCCCTTGCTCTTCTCACAGGCACTCATTATTACTCTATTTCTACTGGTCACCAAAGGCTGCGGTACTCCTCGGTGGCCAGTTGCAAAAAAAGTACTAACAGGATCTCTTTCAGCCTCAGTGTCAGCGTCCACTGAGTCTGAGTTTTCGCCAAAACGTGAATCATACTGTCAATAAACTGTTCCATCTCACATCAGTGGCAAAATCTATCTTAGTTGAACTGGCAAAACAACTTAACAAGCAGTCAGAAATAGCTTCCACCACTAAGACCAATGCTGTAATTTTAGGAAAACTGATCTTGATCCACTCCAAAATTTATTGGGCTTCTCTTTTGCCCATGCTTCAACAGTCCACCAAGTTTCGAAAATAAAAAGGATATACAAATAAATCAGTCTTCTTGGTATTTTTCTGAAGAAGAGAGCTGAACAAACAGCAGCAGCAGCTCATAGTAACTCTGCCTGGGTTCTTGCGTTTTTGTAGACTCACAAAGACCACATAAACTCTTTGCTGGAGGTTGATCATTTTGTGTTGTCCACAAAATTATGTCCAAAGTGTACTTTATGACATGCTGAAAATACCACCAATTTTGTATTTAAAGTGGTGGTTCAGATTTTTTAAAAGTAGGGTTCTGTGGAAAGGTTACGAACATTAATACACGTTGCTAGGTAATTCAAAAAGCTATCTACAACATGTTTTAACATGTTACATAGAAGTCTATGGTATTTTACAAGTGCAAATAGGGTCTGAGGGTCTGTTTACACTATGCTGTTTTTGATTGAAGTTGTAGCTTTTCTGCTGGCTTTCAGTTGTTCATGTACATCACAACAGGGCTTGTTTCCTCTGAAACAAAAGCTTTCTGAACCCAGGTTTCAATGTGGAGATTTTCAGGGGACCCCTGCAGCTGTGTGAAATCACAGATGCGCACCACAGACGGCTGCAGTCCATAGCTGTTCTGCACACACACAAGCAGATGATCAACAACAGTAGTAATAGCAGATAGCAGAGTGATGTTTGTTATTCAGTCTTTTCGACATGCAGCAGCAACCCAACGTCATTATCCATCCAAACAAACGTCTTTATTCACCATTTTGGATGTAAGTGTTTTCATGCTCCAGACTGGATGCGCGCCTCAGTGAAAGTCTGTCATCAGTATCGCCAGATATACGATAATTACCGTTTTTATAAAATAGTTTTAGGGTCAAGCCCCCCCTCCTTTTCTGTGTACATGTTCACCAATCACAACATACAACTAATCTTACTACCTCTTCCCTCTGAGAAAGCACACCTCACTCAGCACATCTGATAGTTTGGGTCAAAATACAATCATTTTGAAGCAACAGTACAATAGTTTGTCATTTTCTACCTGGCAACCCTGCCTGTCATAGAAACTACAGCAGGTTCAATGAGCACAGACATATCCTTGTAAATGTTTTTTTGTTTTGTTTTTTCTTGTTGATTCACCACAATAAACGTTGAAAAAACACTAAGAGATCATTTTCATGTAAGCAGGGCCTAAAACAGCTAGCCCAGCCAGGGGCATTTCCTGCGGTTATATCATGATATGTCTGCTAATATAAAACTGACAGTGGTGTAACAGGTTTATAAAATGCCATTCACACAAACTGTTCAAAAATTTATGGGACTGGGGTCAGCTTACGACAGCAGCAATCTACTTTGGTCTTGGCACTGATTGGACTAGCTGTTAGCTTGTCAATCTGGTTACAGTTAAGCTCAGTTTCTCCTTACTGAAGTCGTTCAAAAAGCTATCTACAACGGGTAAGATAATATGTGTTATACCCTTTCACAGAACCCCACTTCAAAAGATTGTACCTTTTCCTTTTTGTTTCATCATATAGTTTTAATTATGGCTCATTAAATACAAAAAGATGTAAATTGGCAAAAACCAAATGAACTATGAGTCATCACTCCTGTGTCGGCTCAAAGGGAAAGTTTGTGTCTGAAATGAGCAAATCAAAGTCAGATTGTTAGTAATGAGCCTGCACAGTCCCAGCTATGCCCTCATTACAATCAGCCCATGTGTTACTGATGGCATCTGCTCGTAACATCAGGTGTTTCTTTAACGAACATGCAGTGAAATTATTTACAACAGACTGCCCGCTCATCAGTGACATGGCCCGTGTTCGCTCTTATGTTGTTCACAGGGGGGGTTGTTAAGCTGAAACGTCATCGTCGACCATCTCTATTTATAACCAAGTTTGCACACAGTAGCAGATGATGTCATGCTCATTCTGCAGGGGTATATGAGACTATTCATCAAGAGGAGAGAGGTCTCCTTTGTGAGAGCATGCATCATTGACGTATGGTTCAGCGTTTCAGAGCCCGGAGCTATGTTCATTCAGATCAGAATTACAACTATGAAAAAAGATAACCAGGAGATAAAACCTCAGGAAACAGAATCAAAACCATGAGTCATTTCTTCCGGTTAAAACTAGGGAAACCATTAGGCTATTAGCTCTTAGGTTTATCTAAGGAGGGAAAAGTTGACTGGGAATAACTTTGGCTGAATAGATTGGGTCTAAGCCAGCCTTCGGGAGCTAAAAGAGGCAGCTTTTGTACTCGGCACTTAAAACTGATAAAGGTGGTTGGATACTCAGGCACAACTGTCAGCGTGATAGGGATTATAAAGAGCTCAGCAGCTCAACTGTAAAGTAGTGTATAGAACAGACAATGAACACCTCACTTTGCAGAGAGAGTTTAATTATCACAAGGGCCGGTGGTGAATGCAGTGGCAGCCCAGGCCAACGTGTGACTCAGACAGAAGGGAATCTCACTCGGCCATCACTGAGGAGCCATTGTTAAAGAGAAATAAAGAGCAGTATTGACTCCCCTCATCTGCTTGTTCTCTGAGGACCTACTGGTGTGGTTTTTAGTGGGGGGGAGAGATGGGAGGATGATGTGACTGATGCTGTGACTCCAAGGATTATGGCATTTCTAGGAAACCATTTAGATTCACTGGTCCCCGTAGCAAACCTCCATCTAAAAAACAATTCAAAAAACACATGGGTTTGATGAAACGGTGCAGTCATATCACCATGCATAACAGAAGTCAACAAGTAGCAGTTTTATATATTAGCATTCAGGATAATATCCAAGCAAAAATAGTCAGCTAAAGTCTTATCGCATTCAAAAGATTCTGATCTAATATAATTTCCAGTAAATTGTTTTCTGCTGCTACAGTGGGTCACAAAAGCATTCACTATTGTATTTCGTCCATTCTTCCTGACCAAACTGCAGCAGCTCTTTCAGGCTGAATGGGTGCTGCTTGTGTTCAACAATCTTTAAAACAAAACTGAGATTCTCAGTTGTATTGAAGTGAAAACTTAAGTGGACCACTCCAGGATCTTGACCTGTTTCTCCTTAAACCAGTGGAGTGATGCTTTAGCAGAGTGTTTAAGGTTGTTGTCCTGCTGGAAGGTGAACCTCCACCCCAGTCTTCAGTGTTCAGGGTTTGAGAAATTTTAGGGATTTTTTTCTTATACTCCTGCTCTGACTTGTGTGCAGAGTTCTTTGGTGTTGATTTAGGGGGCTGTCAGAACAGGTGTAGATAGACTGAGATTGTTTGACAGATCGCTCACAGATGGATCTTATTTAACTAGTTGTTTGGCTACTAATGAAAATGCTTGGGGCTTCAAAGCAAAAAAGGTAACTACGTATATATGTGCTGGTGTAGATTCTCAGTCACCCAGGACATGGTAAACTCAAAAAAGGTTAAAAAACAAAAACAACTGGACTTCTATTCTGTAGTTGAAGACGTTTCGCTTCTCATCTGAGGAGCTTTCTCAATTCAGAAATAGAGAGTGTGGAGTTGAGCTTTTAAAGCTGAGATGTGATGTAAGCTGGATTGCTTGCAAATTGTTCTCAGTCTCCTAACAATAGAGGCTCGTTAGGGTCCTTGTTTGTCTGACTCACTGAGGGGCCCCTCTGGTCACATGAGTGCAGGTGTTGATTGGAGTGAAACTGACTGGGGATCAGGCCTAAAGCTCCATTATATGTTTTTGAAAGCTGGAATCTGAGACCTCCTCCTCTGTTTAATTGTGGTTTCTCCCTTTTGACATAGATGGCTTTCTTTACCCCCCTCTCGAACCATCTGTCTTCTCGGTCCAAAATATGAACATTTTGGTCCTCAAAGGAGTGTCCCTTACACCTCAAGGGTCAGGGTTAGATTTTGATTTAAATGCTTAACAAGGATAAAATCATATATTACCATAAAATATGAATATAATTATGAAGGACAGAATTCTCATGGGGAACAAAATCTAACATGCCCAAAGTTTGTTGTGTTGGCTAAAGCCTGCATACAACACCCACTATGGACATAATCCTGAGTGCTAAATCTTGGCTTTCATCCTCTGTGGTGTGCTAAATAGTGCTGAGATTTTGAGTCACAAAAACAATCCACCATTTATAATATTATAAAAGATAATGATGTCTCCTTAAGACAAAATTAAATCAAGCCTAATACAAAAAAAATCATTTCAAAATGGAAACTTCAACAATTTTTAAACAACCAGCTCTCAGAAAAGTCTGTTAAAGCTGAGTGAGAGCCCAGTTTTCAAAAATGACCCAACTATGAGAATATATAGTTCAGTGGACTGAGATCTTTCATGCGTAGGAAGGGAAAAGAAAAAGAAGAGGCAGGAAAATAAGAGTGCCTTTAATCCCCTGGGTCTCCCTGCTCATTCAGGGTCATGAATCTGCACAACAAATGAACACGTCCACTTCATTAAATTCAGCCTCATATTGCATTAGAAGTTATTAAAATATAGACATCACATTTTTATTGGTGATAAAATATAAAAAAATAAAAAATAAAGCAAAGTAGACCAGCTTTTTTATTTAAGTTTCAGAGAATTGTACCCTTACAGAAAAAAAAACCCACAAATCTACCAAGTGGAGAACCATGTGACTACATGATCACATGGATGTGTTGAAATGGTCCAAAATCCTGAGCAAAGCACATGTTTGATGTGTTCATTTAGCATGTTCTCATAGGTAAAATCATTTCACTTTCTACGTGTGAAGTTCATGTGCTTTTTGTGTCAAATCCACACGGGAAACATTCGCACAATACACGTGTTTCTCATTTGTCACATGTACATTTAACATGTTTTCACATGAAAAACAGGATTTCCTCATGCAAAATTTATATTTTTTATAAAATAAACTATAAAATAATTTCAACATAAAAGCTCTTTAAATCTCAGTTTATTTATTTATAGAATTTTTTGAAATTTGTAAAATTCGCTCAGTGACAATCAACTTAATCTCAATATTTTTGCTTGGATTCCAGGCTGGACTAAAGTGCTGACATAAGCAAGAGACAACAACATAAGATATGAAATTTACTCAAGAATGCTGACTATTTCATTTACTCACAAATGATCGCCAACTCCCAACAGCACGACATGTTTCTGTACAATAAAATCACTCAACAAAACTGAGTGCAAACCTCGTGGCCCACGCGTTATCACTAATCTTGAGTCAGCAATTGGTACAAAGTGTTGAGATGTATTCAACAAAACAATCTGAGATAATACTTTTTTTTTCAGTTCAGCCATAAAATGTATGCAGACTGACTGATAATGTGCGATCCTGAGTTGAGGACATGATGCCTTATGGAAAAAGTGCCTGACCTACAAACTGAAGGTAGCGGGGGAGGGGGCATGTGGTTTATCTTTCTACAGGGAGACCTTACTCTGAACAAAAAGCAGAACAATCTCTCACTTCAAATACATGCTTTATGCACTTGGAAGAGATACCAGATAGCCTCCTGAGAAACGTATCTGGACTTTCTTTTTGGGGGAAATAGTGAGTAAACAATGAGACGACACTGAAAACTGCTGCCGTTATACGCCAGATGCAACACAGCCCGCATTATTCTCCCCACCTCCTCAGAAGTCTGAACACCTTCTTCGCTGGCAAACTATGAGCAGTTAAAGACAAGGCAGATACTGTGAGAGTTGTTTGTGCTCTGATGCTGTGTCAGGTGGAGGAGTGGGAGATTGCAGAGACAAATTGGCAAATAGACGTGAAACACTTCAAAGAGACGCAGTAGAATTCTGTGGAACGGTTATGAGCAAACAATATCTTACCTGTTGTAGATAGTCAAAGTCAGTTTTATTCATATAGCACATTTAGAAACAACAAGGTTGACCAAAGTGCTTTACAAGCTAGTTAAAAACACACAGAAAGAACCAACAATAAAATAATAGCTCTTTGAATGATTCAGTCATTGGAAAATTGTTTAATTTCCGATTGATGAGCCAACAGCTAGTCTGAGCGAGGCCACAAACACAGTGGATTGATGCCATCTTTAAAACAACAAATTTTAAATTAAAGGCCTGCCAGTTTTAGACTGAGATCATCTTATGTTGAATAATGAGTTATAGCTGTTTTGATCAAATTTTTAAAATAACATTATACACAATCTTGTGCAATACTGCGAGATCTCACATGATGTTCAGCTACTATTACACCAAATTACTGCTCAATATCTGTAAAATCCACTGAGTTACTGCCATTTTTTGTGTAGGCTAAGGTCACTTAGATGTGGGAGCCATCTTGAATTGGGTTGACTTCAAAAGTTAATGAGTTGTAAATGTACAGGCAATAATTACTTTCTGCAATTTTCATTGAAATCCTTCCAGTGATTCATGACAAATGTTGCTAACAGACAGACATGGTTGACTCCAACAGTTCATGCAAAGGTTTTAAGCAAATATATTGTGCAATTTGTTGCGCTCAAAGTATGTGTTGAGAATGACTCTCAGCTACTACCACAACAAATTTTAGCTAAATGGCTGTAAAAGTAACAATGTCTATAAAAAGTATTCACCCCTTTGAATGTTTTAGGCTTTGATTGTTGTCATAAATCAAACCTGGCCTACGTAAATCAGCATTTTGACAAAAAAGTTTTTAAAAAACCTTCTAAAGTCAAAGTGAATCTAACAGAGTAGAACCAGATAAATAAATTTTTTAAAGTAAGTGATTGCATAAATATTACCCCCTTTTAAGTGGCTGAATATAAAGGGGGTGATATTGTCTGATTTCAATAGTAAAGATTATTGGAAAAGTAGGGTACGGGGGATGAATTACTAATTTCAACGCAAATTTAGGCTGAGGTTAGGCTGACGACTGTACAATAGACACAAATACACAAAAAAAAACTGCCCAAATATTCAGAGTCTGCACTTTATGTCCCTCAGCCTCAACACAAGTTTCAGCAGCAGCTTGTGCCACATTTCTGTCTGCTGAGAAAGAAGCGTTTTATTATTATTGTTTCCCCAGAGTCCATCATGTGTTCCCAAATGCTGAGAGAAAGTTAACTCACAGATGGGGCCAAAGCTAGAGATTAAACACACACACACACATGCATAACTCTGACTCCAAGCAGAGAGTGCTGCCTGAAGGAGCCAGTGCATCCACACAGAAGGTCAGCCAGAGATGATGATGATGATGATGCACAGAAGACTCAGACAGCCAAGAGACCCCGGGGTGATCCCACCGATGGCTGTACAGTCATCTCCAAAAGAAACTGACCCAAAACTAACAAGGTGCTGGAGCCTAAGTACGTTTGACAAGTTGGAGAGCCACGAAAGGGTAACTCATCAGAGAAAGAAGGTTAAGGAGAACACACCGCCAGCAGCTTATATGATGTTCTACTTTATGTGGGACGTGATATGCCTCATAATAATACATTATGGACTGATTTTGGCTTCAGTGGAAATAATATGTGACATCACAAAGTAAATGCTGCCAATTTTCTAATAAATAAATAAAGTTAAAAATACCAGTATTTGTGGTCTTCTTCATGCTCTGCTGATCCACTTCTCTTCAGTCAGTAGAAGCAGAGGAAACCTGGAACTGTCTCCTGCGGTCCGAGTGATGCTGTCTCAGTTTTCTGGCACCGGTTCTGGAGCTGCTGGTCTCAGTGTGTGGTGACGCCCTGCGAATGTGTGCCTTAAAATCAGCTGGACACAATGATGTGCACTTTTTCGTGGGAAGCGGACAGTTTTGTTACCACAAGGAGAGAAATATGAGCGCATACGCTGCGGTGGGGGGTGGAGAGCTCAGCTGACGCGCTTTTACGCACGGATTGCTATTGGAGACACGGCACTATCTGTCCCAGTGTGGAGCAGCTGAAACGAATATACAATGTAGCTCCAGTCTCAGCAATTAGAAGAAAAGGTGCACTGACATAAAACATGCGACAAATGAGCTGACAACCTGAAATCTATCCCACTCTTCATAAGTGTGACCTAATGTTACATTTATGTATAAGTGACAGTGTAAATTTGTTAACCTTTCTGAGAAACCCAAATCAGCAGTCGACATTGAGTAGAAAATTGATGATGAAAACTTGACACATAGATCCTAACATCCAGTTACAGACTCAATTAAGATACCCAATTAGAAAATATTCAGGATAAATACATCACAAATTTCAACAAATGTTACTTTTATCCAGTAAAAATTATATTCTTAACTTGTGGCTGAATATAGTATCTACCATATATACAGTAGCACATGGTTGATGTCTTTATGAAAACCTCTGATATCCCAAAACTTATTTCTGACCTAAATTAAAGCTCTAGCATTCTTTAGGGGAATACATATCGCCCACCACCTGTCATTTCAGAGTTTTAGACTGAAATAATCTGAAATTGAGAAAAGATAGGTTTGTAGCTGCTTTGGTAAAACCTTGGAAATAACATTATCTCATGGAATAAGTCAATAACTCGCCTGTTCTGGTAACACTTGGAATATATGTTGTGATTGACTGTCAGCTACTACCACACCAAATTTTTGCTCAGTATCTGCAAAATTCATTGAGGACAAACCATTATTGTGTTTGCTAATGTTGCTTAGCTGTGGCAGTCATCTAAAATGGGATTGACTCCAAAGGTTAATCAGTTGTAGATGTACATCCAGTGATTTTTCTCTGAGGGTTTCATTAGAATCCGTCCGCTGGTTAATAAAACATTTGGCCAATGGTACAGACAATCATCCACACACAGATACAGTCCAAAACATTATCACTCTGCCTTCTCCTTCAGCGGCAGGCAATAAAAAAACAAACTTGTGGCCAAGAGATGAACCCCTCTGATAACCTTTTGAACCAACCAAGGCTTGTATGCTTTGTGTGACCGTGTTGCTGTGAGAAAACTGTCAAATGCTGCTCTCTTCTGGTTGAAAAGGAGAATTGTTTAAACTCCATATATTTTGTGCAAGAAAACTGAACATCGCAACCTTCAGAGAAAGTTCTACTGTTTCATATTATCAAAACTTTAATCCCTAAAGGTGTTTAAACTTGACAAAAGTGTAACATCAAGGTAGTGGTAAAGAAAGTACCATATTTTCCTCTGATATGTGGCTGAATCCCACAGTGCAGTCATGGTAAAAGGAAGCAAATCCTCCTTCTATAATGTTGTATTTATTAGGGTTTAAAAGTAATTACCTGGTTCTTATCAGGTGTTAAAATTAGATCAATATATTCTTAGGGCAAATGTTAAAGTTGATGATATTATTCTTTTTTTGAAATGTTTGGCCTCAAGTTGAAATGATCATTAGAGGATTATTCTAACAGTGAGGGCTGGTTCTGGGAAGTAAATAGTAAATGGACTACATTTATATAGCGTTTTTGGAATCTTTCTGACCAGTCAGAGGTTTTACACTACAAGTCACATTCAAGCATTCACACACACACACACACACAGATTCACAGGTTACAGTATCTTGCTCGAAGACACGTGGTGGGGGTAGCCAAGTCCAAAAAACCTTCTGATTAGCAAAGAACCACTCTTCTTTCTGTCCACAGGATCCAATTTATCCATGTATCCAACTGAAGATTGTTATTACCCACTGCCAAAGGCAATAATGTTTCTGTCTGTGCTGTGTTTATGTACTTGTATGTGTGTTTATGTGTGTCTGTCTGTTAGCAAAATGTCTCGTGAACCACTGGACGGACTTTAGTGCAATTCGCAAAACACATTTCCACGTCCTCGCTTTGCTGCTGTCTTTACTCTGTCTACTCTCCATGTTTGTATTTGGAATTATTGCTATCAGGAACAAGTGTTTTTCTTTACTTTTCTTCCCATAGAAACTGCAGCTGAACCAGTCATTCTGTGTTTGTCTGTGTCTCTTTCCTGTCCTCTTAAACCCCAGCTGGCTGAGGCAGATTGAGGCCCATTCTGAGCCTGGTTCTGGTTCTGCTGGAGTTTTTTTTATTCCACTGTTGCCAACACGCTGCTCAGGATGAGAGACTGCAACGAAGTGAAGATTCAACTAAATCTGCTGGCTTCCTTAGATAGATAAGTTTTTTACTAATTAGCATTTTGTAATGTATGTGAATGTTTTTGTACAGCACCCTGATATGATTGTGTAAGTATTAGTAGCTGTTAGTAGCTGAGAATAAACCTCAACATGTACTACAAGCAAAAGATCATGTGAGAGCTCGTCTCACAGTATAATATGAAATTGCTCATAACCCCTTTGGGTTTTCCCAAAATGACTATAACTCCATCCTTTCCCAGCATAAGATGATTTAGTCTAAAACTCTGGCATGAAAGGTGGCAGGTGATGTGCATTCCTCCAAGGAATGCTTGGCCTTTTACATATGCAATGTGCCCACTGATTACCTTTGTTTTAAAGTTGTTAAAATTAATATTTGAAATAAATTGAAACGGGTAAGACTAGTTGCCAGGAGACAGCCTTCTATTTTCAAAAAAGGACATGGTTGCACAGATTAGGCTTCCAAAGTTGCATGTGAAACAAAGTCCTTTGAACAGAGGAAACCAAAGTAAAAACATCTGGAATTAATAAACAGAGCTACATTTGGCAAAAAAATCAAATATATATCAGCAGAAATGCCTCATTGCCTACAAATAGTCATGCACAGTGGTGGAGGGTTGATGATATGGGTTTGCTTGTGCACCAGTACAGGTCAATTCAAATGAATGAGTTTTGCAAAGTAGTCTGGTGTCAGATGTGAGGCTGGGGTTATTGTTTTTTTCTAGTAAGGAAACCACAATGGAAACAGGTCGTGGTTTGTGTGCAGTTGTGTATTTATGCTTGCTGGGATAACCAACAAAGGACACTTTTTGTTGTTACATAAAATAATTCAGGAAGGCTGAAATTTTAAGATAACTTTACTCTGTCTACTCTCCATGTTTGTATTTGGAATTATTGCTATCAGGAACAAGTGTTTTTCTTTACTTTTCTTCCCATAGAAACTGCAGCTGAACCAGTCATTCTGTGTTTGTCTGTGTCTCTTTCCTGTCCTCTTAAACCCCAGCTGGCTGAGGCAGATTGAGGCCCATTCTGAGCCTGGTTCTGGTTCTGCTGGAGTTTTTTTTATTCCACTGTTGCCAACACGCTGCTCAGGATGAGAGACTGCAACGAAGTGAAGATTCAACTAAATCTGCTGGCTTCCTTAGATAGATAAGTTTTTTACTAATTAGCATTTTGTAATGTATGTGAATGTTTTTGTACAGCACCCTGATATGATTGTGTAAGTATTAGTAGCTGTTAGTAGCTGAGAATAAACCTCAACATGTACTACAAGCAAAAGATCATGTGAGAGCTCGTCTCACAGTATAATATGAAATTGCTCATAACCCCTTTGGGTTTTCCCAAAATGACTATAACTCCATCCTTTCCCAGCATAAGATGATTTAGTCTAAAACTCTGGCATGAAAGGTGGCAGGTGATGTGCATTCCTCCAAGGAATGCTTGGCCTTTTACATATGCAATGTGCCCACTGATTACCTTTGTTTTAAAGTTGTTAAAATTAATATTTGAAATAAATTGAAACGGGTAAGACTAGTTGCCAGGAGACAGCCTTCTATTTTCAAAAAAGGACATGGTTGCACAGATTAGGCTTCCAAAGTTGCATGTGAAACAAAGTCCTTTGAACAGAGGAAACCAAAGTAAAAACATCTGGAATTAATAAACAGAGCTACATTTGGCAAAAAAATCAAATATATATCAGCAGAAATGCCTCATTGCCTACAAATAGTCATGCACAGTGGTGGAGGGTTGATGATATGGGTTTGCTTGTGCACCAGTACAGGTCAATTCAAATGAATGAGTTTTGCAAAGTAGTCTGGTGTCAGATGTGAGGCTGGGGTTATTGTTTTTTTCTAGTAAGGAAACCACAATGGAAACAGGTCGTGGTTTGTGTGCAGTTGTGTATTTATGCTTGCTGGGATAACCAACAAAGGACACTTTTTGTTGTTACATAAAATAATTCAGGAAGGCTGAAATTTTAAGATAACTGTCAGCAGAGGCAGTATAACAGAAAGTATAGTTTTACTGTGGTTCAGTTGTAGGATTAGTCAATGACTTTTATATTTGAAGGCAGGTACTGTTGAAGATGAGAGACTGGAAAAAACAATCTAAACTGGTGGTTAGAAACTGGAGCAAGAAGCTGTCAGGAAACAGGCTGAGTTGAGTTATCTGTCATGTGGAGCTCTGTTATTTAGAACACTTAACTAACCATTCTTCAAAGTGCTTCAGATTTGAACAGGAAGTGTTGACACTCACATAACGCACAAACAGATACTATCATTGCCACTGCTGGTGCCAACGGGTAATAGTCATTACATATGTAGGGCAAGAAACCCAAAATAACCAATGACACAAACTCTTCCCACAGAGTACTTACAGTACATGTGATTTGTGTTTCAAACATGTAAAAAGAAAATGGCATCACAGAGTCTTTCTACATGGCGGATGTACTTAAAGTAGCGACTCTACCGAGATTTTCATTGACCTATTAATGCTTACGTACTCTGTTATGCAGTGTGGCACACAGCTGTTTAGGGCAGTGCAGACAGGTGACATATTTCTGTAGGATGGCTTGGAGGCCAAGCTGACTGGCAAAACAGAGGGAGTCACCTAGCCGGGTCATCATCAAAGTATTGTGGCAACATGCCATCATATTGACAATATCTGTTTATCCGACTATTTCATTTGTTCACCTATTACCTTGGAATAAAATGTTTTAGTGAGGTTTTGGAGGCATAACTGTAGTATATGATTTAGTGAGGTTGAGCTATTAAAACTAGATATAGTTTTGCTGCTGAAACACAATTCGTGGAGAAGGTCTGGACTCTCCTCTGTAGTCAAGGCTCACAAGCTGAGCACTGTGGTGATGGAGTTCTCCTCAGTAAACGAGAGGGTCTGAAGGGAGTTTCTGAACAGCAGGTCAGATTACCCACCCTTCATAAAGTCTCTGGATGTTGTCCTGGTATTAGAGTCATCTGGGGATTCAATTGTTCTGCAGGAGGACTTCAACACCTATGTGGGCAATGACAGAGTCACCAGGAGATGGCTGATTGGGAGGAATGCCCTCCCTGATCTAAACGAGTGTTTTTTGTTTGTTTTTTTCATTGACTTCATTGCTAGGCATGAGCACCATGAACACCATGTCTGAGCATAGTGTGGTCCTTAAATGTACTTGGAACCAGGCCACCTTTGACAAAAATGAATTACTGATTTGTAATCATATCAGCAGACCTGCAGCACATCGTTTTGGACACTCAGGTAAAAACAGTTGCAGAGCTATCAGCTGATCACCACCTGGCAGTGAGTTAGATGGAAAGTGAGGGAGACCCAGTGAACCCAAATTAATAGTGAGAGTGAACTTGGAATATCTGTCAGTGAAATCTTCAACTCGCACCTTCAGGAGAGATTGCACATCCCAGGAGAGGACAGGGACATGGAACTGGAATGGACCATGTTGCAGATGCCACTTTCAGAACCTATGGTCAGAATGTTGTCTATGCCTATCATGGCAGCAACCAGAGGACTCTCGGTGGACATTAAGAATTTAAAGTTGTCTGTCAAGATGAAAGTTTAGGCATTTTTGGCTTGGCTGTCCCAAAGGACTCCTGAAGTAGGTGACAGGATGACCAGAAAGACTGCAGATCAGTAAATGTAGGAAACATTGTATCAAAATAGTGGTTTATGGCCCTCGGTCATGACATGACAGAATGGTCAAGCAAGGTGTTCACTGTACATAATAACATTAGCTAAATGGCAAATAGATTACTTAGTAATTATGCCAGCAATTAAGATACAGCATTGTAATGAAGTAGTCTTCATTACTGGGACTATTTTACTGTGATAACTTGTATAGCACTTTGAGAGCACCCATGCACTTTATTAAAAAGCACCTCAACCAGCGCTTTAGGCATATATTTGCACACAAGAAGTTTTAACTATTTATTGGATATTGATTATATATTTTAATAATCAACATGTTCCAGGCCTGCACAGGTGCTCCTCATTGAGAAGTGAGGTGGGGGAGAGAAGAATTGTTACTCTGAGCAAATAAGGAAAATTGGTTAGTAAAACGTAGGCAAATGTTTGTGTAGAGTCTAAGGATAAAAGTTTGATTGCAAAGAAGTGGCTTGAAATTGCTAGAATTTAATTACTCAGCTGTCTTTTCTGTGTCCTCTCCTGGGTGTTTGGACAAAGACTCCCCAGGGGTCCAGACACCATTTATAGGTTCCCGAAGAGGCCATGGAATAAAAGAGTGGGGGGGATTTCTGTGCATGTGTTTTGTTGGTGTTTTTCATGAGGGTGTTGATGTGTAAAGTTAAAAGATAAAATATTTTAAAAAGGTAAGGGGTCAAATACACATGTTTGTTTATGAAACGTATAATGTGTTTAAGTGGAAGTTGTAATTTGGTGAACTCCCCCGTGAGTTAAGAATGATTGAGTCCTTGAACAGCTGATACTATTTAAGGCTGCAATTGTGTGATTGGAAGGTATTGTTTGGTGATGTTAGAAGACTTGACACGCCATGAATGGTCCAATCAGTGTTTTAAATATGGATAAATAAACCTTACCATAACCTGCCTTGACCTTCATCTCAACTGTAAAACCAAGCCACAGAAGGCCACGTGACCACAAGCATTTAGAATTAAGCTATGACTTATAATTACCATTTATTAGTTACCAGGCAGTCACAAACCTACAGTCAGTAATTATTTTACACATTTTTACATTTTTTACAGAGAAAAGAAACAACTCTTGAAATATTTACAGGACATTTCTCCCAGTTTAAATGGATGCATTGATATTTCTGTGACATACTGTATTTGTTTTGGTTAAAAAATTACCTGCTATTGTGAATAATGTCACGGTATGTGGTCTGAATAATGTGTTGCATATTCTATATAAACCATTTCAGTGTTTGTACTAATGGCTAATCCATGTTCTACTCCACACAATCACATTTTCGCAAGTACGCACACATATCTTCAACATGATGACACAGGTAAAAGGTAGAAATACACAATACAGCCTGGTACTTAACAGGGTGACACAGCTGAATGCTGGAGAGTAGAGACTGGGAAATTCAGGAATTCAGTCATTAAGATGTTTTTAGGTCTAAAATACATTTACAAACAATATGTTTGTAAAGTATTGTTGTTCACACTTGTACCCTTGAAATAGAAAAAAAAAGTTTTTAAAAATAAATATGTTAGGGTTTTTACATTATCAGCCTTTGTGCTCATGTGTAACACTGCCGACGTGAGACACCAAGGTCAGACAGCGGGCGCCACACCATCTGGCTCTCCCAAACAGTGATGTGTTATGTGTTTTTGCTATGATCAGAACTGGCCTTGGCTTGCTCAGATCAACCCCTTTTTTCTTATTATTTCTTCTTCTTTTAAATAAAGAGAAAGCCCAAGTGGAGGGGCAGAACTTCCTGGACAGCACGCCATTAGGAGCTGTTGTGGAATCTCTCCTCTTTGCGAAGGCCTTCACAAAAAGACAACAAGCCTCTCCGGTGGGATTTTTTCTTAGCAGGTTAAATAAATGATAACCCTGACATTTTGGTGCCGAAACCCGGCCTCAACAGACTCCGTCCGCTGATAGGCAAGGGACAGACGTGAGGAAGCCCGACCGCACAGAGTTCCAAGGAGAACCTGAAGGGAAAGCCCTGAGAATCAACGTTATTCATCAGGCCGGAGGGTGGAGGTCTGTGCCCCCGCCTGCCAGCGGCGAGTTGACGAGTTTCGGACGAGGTGAACTATCACCGGAGGGGTGAGTAAAGAGTTTTTCTTCAAAGCAAAGGAAAACTGGGTTGAGAAGTCCTTTGAGGTCGGAGATCCTCATAAAATATAGGTTGCAATGTCCTTTGAGGTTGAAAAACCTCATAAATTATACCGGGGAAAGCCCGAAAACAAAATACTGTATATAATAGTGCATGAGTGTGTCAGTGATTGTAAAGTTGTGGGACAGCTGCGCTTGGCTGCAGGTGTGCGTGTGGCATTCTGTGATGTCCTCATGTAATATGAAATGGTTTTTTAAAATAAACTCATATTGTCTCATGATTATGTGTGTTTTTGTGAAAAACTTTGGCGTACTAGCATCTAACAAACTGTGTTAAAAGAGACAACCTTTCCTTGTTGTGTCTGCGCGCAGCGAGCTGTTTCTAGCGTTGTGTGTGTGGAAAAAGAGGAGTGAGTGAGACGCAGAAACTGAGCGAGTGTGTGTGAGTGAGCGGATGAGGGCTGTCGGTGAAGTTGTGTGACTGAGTAAATGATTTTGTAAACATAAAACACATTATAAGTAAATAAATATGGGAAATTCAAGCAATAAGACTCCTGATGGAGCTCTAGAAGGCGACCATAAATTTATGGAGAGAAAACACCCAGGTTCCACTAAGTACCTGGGCAAATGGGAAGAAAAATATCAAATTAAGGGAACATTAAATGTGAATACATGGCAGTACTTCTTACAAACTCTAGAAACTAAAGCACTGATGAAAAATGGAAAGAAAAAGGAAAAAATTCAAGCTGAAATTGAATGTGCCAAATTGTGGTCACAAAATGCAAAAATTAGACGAGATCAAATTAAACAATCTAAAGAAAGAAAAGCTTAAAGAGAACAAAAGAAAACTGAATCTCTTTTTGTTCACCCAGAAGATAGTGACACTCAACCAAGAGCACCCCACTGTCCCCAGAGGGACGACCGGGAGGAGAGGGATGACTCGATCCCCATATCCTCAAGCTCTGTCACTGGGCCAACATTCACTGTTACAAGACAAATGACAAAACAAATACTACTAAAAATAGACTTAGATGATCTCTTCAGTGATGAAATTTTTTATCAGAGTCCGGCAGGCCAAGGCAAAGGACCCTCCCGAGGAGGATCCAGCTCATACAGATCAAATAAACCTTTTAATAAAGATTTAACATGCTGGACCTGCGGTAAAACAGACCATCACTCTTCAAACTGTTTTAAAAACAAAACTCAGAATCCTCCCAGAGGAGGCTCAACAACAGGGAGAGGGCGCAGAGGACTTTCAGCATGGAGGTCTGCGCCCCGTGCTCAAACAAAACAAACTGAAGGTGATTCACTTTCTGCTAATGTAAATTTGCTTGATGTTATGAAACATGGCAATGGTTGAATGCATTAAAGGAAAAGCCCCATATTATTTTGCTGACAAACCTGACTGGAGTTAAAGTGAATAAGATTGGAAAACAAATAAATAAATAAAATTTATTATTCTTTTACAGCTGTAAAATACTAAATTGGCACAATTTTATATGGTTGAGATTTGACTCTAAGTAACTCAAACTTACAGAAAACTGCAGTATGTTTTGACGTCAATCTTTAAACTATAAGGCCTTAAAATTAACCTTTAGATCAAAGCTGAAAGGACAAAATGTCACTGGCTTTGTTGAGGTGTACGCATCTTCATGTAAAAATGTATTTGAAATAAGAGAAATAGTGTGCTTTCAGTGCAAAAAAGCAAGGAGCTAAATCCAGACCACTCAGGACCATCAATCAGTTAATGTGTTTCTCCTTTTATTTCTCTTGTTAATATGCATTGTGTAATCAATGAATTAGTTAGCTTATGCATTTGCATGAAATTGAGTTCTTATTTTTTAGCATGAACGTCAGAAATATTCCAGCTGAACAGGATTACCTTCTGTTAGTGACACAATGTCAAATGGACACATCCCAAGAAGTGCATACTTGGTGGTACACTCAGCTGCTCGTTACATTGAAAAGTCTCTATGCCATGTTCTTTAGGAGATAACATCTTTGTTTGTTTGTTTGCCTGGTTGGACAAAAAGTCCATGTTTTACCCTGCTTCTTGAAAGAGAACCTTTGTCCTTTGTAACTCCTGGTGCAGCCTTTGTCTTTATTTTGAAGTGTGATAAGTTCTCTGTGCCATGGAGAATGGTTAACCACTGCTACCTTCACAGAGGACCAGTTACGTTTTCCCAAAATCCATCTGAACACATGTAATTATTAAACTTTTTGTTACCATCCTACACTTCAACGCAGCTCAAAACCAAACTTTTTATAAATAGGCAAAACATGTAGACTGCATAATATAATTTTGTTGAAATTGAGGATAATTAAACAAGAAAAAAGAAATGCAAGCAGTCTTATAATATGTCTCCCATGCTGTAAAAGGTATTCAAAAGGTGTTGTGAATGTCAGCACCTGAAATAAATAAGAGCCTGATCACATGGACTGACTTTACAGCCAACCATGCAAAGCTTAGCTAAACTCCATTAAGCCATACCTGTCAAGCATAACAAAAATATATGTTGTGGTTGGACAGGTTTGCCTCTAAAATGTATTTAGAAAATCACAAATTGTATTTTTGTTGATCCAAATGTTGATTTCATATGTCTTTCAGACAGTCAGAAACAGTGACATAGAAATGTGGTTTATTCCTTCGTAAACTTCTTTCAGTTTACTGACAGTGTATGAAGAATGAAACCCAGCTTAAAAATCTGAATAGCAAAGATTTTTGTCGCTTTTCAAGTGTCACCACAGATCTTTTTTTCTCTCCAAAAATGACAAACAGGCACAGTGGATAGCTTGGTTGCATGAACAAAGTAAAATAAAAGAAACACTAAAATAAAATAAATGAAACAATAATATCACATGTGCCCAACAATCAACCAGACGCGTCCATAAAAAAATCATTTGCCCAAAAAGTAGTCCCTCCTAATAAACAATGTGATTTACTTAATTACTCAGCTTGCTGTGTATTGTCTTGTTCTGTGTGTTTTTCAACTATTTTGAAATTTAAAATGTTTTTTGTGATTCATTCTCAGTTTTGGACTTATTTGCAGTTATAGAGTGGTGCAGGTCAGTAGATTTAACATGTCTCCTGTCTACAGGACAGCTTCAATTGTCTCATTGAGGCTAAAATATTCCACCCTGTGGACACCTTCTGCTGGTTTCAGCTCAGTGATACAACCACTAATAACATTACACCTCATGTGATCTTTTTTAATGCAGCAAAACCTGCTGTGTCCAACAGTGGAGATTTTTATGTTTAAAAATGCATTTATGAGACTAAAACTAGCAGATAAATGATCAGTCAGCAGCTTGGAGCAGGCAGAGCAGACATGAACAGAACACAGATAATTAAAGACAGAGAGGAGATAAACAACAGGACATTTTCTTCGAACAGTAGGCCTATTATCTGCATCTGTGACTTTCTATGTCAGCAACAGGTGGCTCTTATTTATCTGATTCTGTGGCTTCCTTCAGCGCGTGCCTGCTGAAACTCAGTAGTTCTGTGGTTCAGTGATCTGCAGGTTCAAGCCCAGGTGGGGTTTAAAATTGAAGGGTTTTTATTATTTATATGCCAGCACAACTTCTTTAGAAGTTTTTCCACCATTTACCTCAGTTAATCTCAAGTATTATTGCAGAAATATTATTTCAATCCAGAAAGCCGTGCACCTGTCTCTGTCTGTTTAATTTTACTCAGTTAAAATAAAAATACTTCCATTTTGGATGGAGGTGGGCGCTTAGGCGTCCATTTCTAATCTAATCATGCTGCAATAAGTCCATTAATCACACAAATAATAAACAAATCACTGAAATCTGGTTATGTTCCACTGCCTCTTAAAACAGCTGTCATTAAGCCTCTTCTAAAGAAATCTTCCCTGGATCCAGATATTCTCTCCAATTATCGCCCAATTTCACATCTTCCTTTTTTGTCAAAAGTGCTGGAAAAAGCTGTTGCCGCTCAGCTGCAGCTTCATCTAGAAAAAAACTCTCTATACGAGAAATTTCAGTCTGGGTTTCGTTCTGCTCACAGCACTGAGACCGCTTTGCTGAGAGTTACTAATGACATCCTCTTGGCAGCTGATGCTGGGTTTACATCTCTCCTTGTTCTCCTTGACCTAACTGCAGCCTTTGACACTGTGGACCATAACATCCTACTACACCGTCTTCATGTGGAGGTCGGTCTCTGTGACACTGTTCTGGACTGGTTTACATCTTTTCTCTCTAATCGGCTGGAATGTGTTAGCCTTGGTAAGGCCAAGTCCCAGGCTGTCTCTGTCTCCTGTGGTGTCCCACAGGGGTCAGTATTAGGGCCCCTGCTGTTTTCCCTCTATATGCTGCCTTTGGGTCAAATTATTAATCGACATAACATCTCTTTTCACTGCTATGCCGACGATATACAACTCTACATTAGAATTGGAGCATCATCATCACCATTCTCTCTCAATGCCTTCACTACTTGCCTGGAGGAG
>NC_051432.1:2070703-2071261 GCF_001649575.2 Kryptolebias marmoratus
TGAGATACCTACATCTATCACCACTGTCTTCTTCTGTAGTTTGTTGACCATCACAATGTCCGGTTGGTTAGCCATCTGCTGTTTGTCAGTCTGGATCTGGAAGTCTCACAGTATCTTAGCCTTGCCATTCTCCACCACCTTAGGTGGAGTCTCCCACTTTGACTGTGGGACTTCCAGTCCATACTCTGTACAGATGTTCCTGAATACTATTCCATGTACACTTTGCCTGCCTGCATCTTACATCCTGCTATTATGTGCTGGACTGTCTTAGAGGCATCTTAGCACAGCCTGCATCGTGGGTCCTGCCTGGTATAGTAGACTCCAGCGTCTATTGCTTCTGTGCTGCAGTGATTAGTCTCTCTCTGCTGTCCTCCTGTCCAGCCCTTTTAAGCCACTGGTGTCAGGTGGTGGGGATATGGCAAAAAACCCAGAACGCAGACTCATTGCGGAAGATAACGAAAATTAATTTATTCCTTAAAATAATAAACAAAAGGCTGACGTGGCAGCAAAACTTAACAAAGACAAAATCCAAAAACCAGAAGCGAAGGCATGACGAGG
>NC_051432.1:2071361-2078680 GCF_001649575.2 Kryptolebias marmoratus
AGTTTGACGAGAAGTGGATGACATTAAAGGTCATTAAAGGTCAAAAGGTCAGGGTAATAAAACTGTCACTTTGAGTTTGACGAGAAGTGGGTGACATTAAAGGTCATTAAAGGTCAAAAGGTCAGGGTAATAAAACTGTCACTTTGAGTTTGACGAGAAGTGGGGTATATATTCTCTACCATCTCACGTTCCCTACCTGAAAAGAAGTATTAGTTTGTGATACATATGATAAATCTTCAGTGGCCAAAAGGTTCAATTTTGGTCTCATCTGACCAAAGCATCATCTTACACGTGTGGGGAGTGGCTCTACTAAGAGCTCCCCCTGAATGACAGAGCTCCTCATCTTATCTCTAAGGCTGGGCCTGGCCACCCTAAGTGCATTTCTTCCACTTGTATCCAGGATCCTGTGTTTTCAGCCATGATCCACACCTCATAACCATAGGTGGTGGTTGGAATGTAGATGGCTCAGCTTCTTGTTAACAATAACAAGCCGGAGCAGCACCCACATTACTGCAGACAAGGCTCTGATTTGTTAGTATATTTCCCCCTCTATGATGCCATCACTTGTGGCAATAATGAAATGGAAAATCCTTTTAAATTCCAGGTTGTGAAGCAGCAAAATAGAAAGAATATCATCTATCCATCCAATATGTGCCGCTTGTTCAGGAGTTGGGTCGCAGGGGCAGCAGCTTGAGCAGGAAGGTCCAGATATCTCTTTTTACAGCCACCTCTTCCAGCTCTTCTGAGAGGATTCCAAGGTGCTCCCAGGCCAGCTGAGAGCCTTAGTCTCTCCAGTGTGTCCTGGGTCTTCCCCAGTGTCTCCTCCCAGTTGGACATGCCCAGAACACCTCCCTATAGAGGCTTCCAGGGGGCATCCTTACCAGACACCTGAACCACCTCAATCGGCTCCTCTCAATGTGGAGGAGCAGTGGCTCTACTCCCAGTCTTTCTCAAGATAACTGAACTTCTCATGCTGTCTCTAAGGGAGAGTCCAGCTATCCTGTGGAGAAAACCTCCTGTATCCACAATCTCATTCTTTTGGTCACTATATTCATGACCATAGGTGAGTGCTGGAACGTAGACCAACCAGTAAACAGAGAGTTTTGCCTTGCTGCTCAGAAAGAATACCAAGGTGGTGCATACTTTCACAAACCCACTGAGAGCTAAAGACAGAGTTTTGAGAAATTGTAACATTTTGAGAAACGTTCACTGTTGTCCTTATTTGATAATGGGCACAGCACCAGAAGATAAGTTTCAGGGTTTATTAAATGCCATACCACTGCCAGTGGTAGCCATATATAACCACAAGTATGGTCAAACGTACTACCCACAAGACAACTCATTTTTCTGACCTTTCAGTGAGACAAATGGTGCAAAACCCCAGTACAGTTTGCTGCACAATGTCATCTGATAAAAAGGAGGTGTGGCTTGTGAACCAAGACTTGTGACTCGCATCAGCAGTTTTGTGTAGTTGCATTCACTAACTTGTGTCTGTGTTAAGGAAAAAAATAATATAAAAACGTGTCTGTGTGAAGATGTTAATACAGGTGTTTGAATTAGTTTTGCTCCAGATGTACTGGACTGATTAAGGCAAAAGTATTAGAGCAAGGATTTTATATTTTGTGACTTTTAGAATGGAACCGGTGACCCGTACAGAAGAATCTGTGAGGTGTAATAGTAGTTTTGTGTCTGTGAGTGATAAACAGATATTCACAAGTTATTTTTTTCCAACACATGTATGTGGATTGGTTTTGCGCCATTTGTATCAGATCATTTGGGGCAAAACTTTGAGTGTAAGATTTTTTTAAAGTGTGACTCAAAGAATAGAATTTGTCTCCTGTTTGTATTTGTGAAAGACTGAAAAAAAACTACAATTACAAAACTCCTATAGGATTTCTCTCTGCAACTTCAGCTTCACAGTTCACTTCACAGAAGGCACAAATGGTTCTGCACCAAAAATACCTTCATATTTATACAATCACTTAACCACTAATTCGAATGAGACAACAGTGGAAAAAACACCCCAGCTTGACGTCTGAAGATGCCACCGCTCCATTTTCAATGTAAACAGATCACTCAGTGGTTTAGATGTTATCTTCATTCGAGTCAGGGGGTGCATGCCATGTTAACAGCAGTCTCATGGTTTCAGAGAACATTGTGCAGCAAACTGATGCATGGTTACAGTGATATTACCTGCAGGTGATCACTGCATGCTTTCCATAGATTGCAACGACTGATATACTGTATGAAATGCAAAGTGGAACAAAGTCAACTCACCCTCGGGATGACCAGTAAGAAGAAGATCCATATCATCAGCAAACCGATGATGCAGGAAAATAAAATATATACCATCAAGGATGGGCTTGTTTCAGAGGTGGGAGCTGTGGTGGGTGCTGGGCTGGAAGATGGAGTCTTTTCTGTGTACAGTTGAGACAAATTGCCATGAGTCGTGGCATAGTTTTTAAAGACAGTATTTATTTTTTATTTTACTCAGAAATTAAGAATATTGTACGGAATCTCTCATAAAACAAGAGATTACAAGTGAGGACACCACCTGTCTTTGTTAAAGCGAAAGATGAACTCGCATCTTGAATATTTTTCTGTTCATTTATAACTGGATATAGAAAAAAAGTTATTTTTAAGGAGCTTTTAGGCCTCATCAACTTTTTTTTTTCAAATGGAAACATTCTGTTGTGTTTGCCCATCTCAACCACACACAAACTGAGTTTTGGTTATTTCAACGTTTTTGTAAGAGTAATGTGGACAAAAATTAAAAAATGAATGAAGAAAAAAAATCTACATGTTTACCAAATATCCACAGAAGTGTAGACGAAGTCTTAATTTAGGATATGTAAATGTATACTGTATCATTAATACCACTAAAAAAATGTGTTTGTCATTTATAAACACAGAAATAAATATGTTAACTGTGTATTTATCAGGCAAAAAGTAACTTGTAAACTAGCATTCAGGACATAACTCATATTTAAACCAAACATTTGGTATGAAACCATCTAAACCACCTAAAAAAGAAAAGTATACAAATTTCTCAAGATTGAAACATGTTTTTCTTGTTGTTTTGCTTTTTTGCAACACAAAAAAATTAAATCTTGTACATTCAATGTAGCTTTCTAGGACTAAACAAATATCACCTCAAATTGCCACCTTACAGCAGCAGTAACTTGCAGGAATCATTTTCTGTTGGTCTTTTTAGTCTCGTGTGATTGTGGAGCAATTATGCCCCATTTTTCTTTGCAATGGTTCTTCAATTCGTTGAAATTTGTAGGCATGTGTTTATTCACAGCTTTCTTAAAGTCACACCATGTCGTCCACATTGTTCTCTCCACCAAGGAGGTTTGTGTTTTCGGTAGCGTTGGTTTCTTTGTCTGTCTCTTTGCAAGACTACTTCAAAACTAATGAACAGATTTTGATGAATTTTCAGGAAATGTTGGGGTTGTCACAAGAAACGATTGATTACATTTTTACATTTTTACATTTACACCCTAAGTGCTTCTAGTTTCAGCCAGGACACTGTATTATCTTGATTCTTTTCTTTATCACCTGTTCTATTGTAGACTTGCTGCTGTGCTTTGAGTTAGTTTATTGTTTTTTGTTTTAGCCAAGCTTCACCTGCTGGACTGGTGGTCTAACATCTGACTAATAAATACTCAGTGACTTCAAATGCTCCCGCCCTATAGCTGTAAAACAAGCCCAAATCGTAAGCTCTTGTGAAGTGAAAACTATAATATAGACACTCCTTACCAGTTAGAATAATGTATTAATGTACTGTAATTGTATTGTATTAACCTAAGGATGAGTGTAACTCTGCACTAGCTGGCGAGGTCATGGGAGTTTATGGGACTGCAGGTACCAAGCACGGAAGATAACGCGGTCTGGGGGAGTCAGCTAAGCGGAAGCCGGAACCCCTCCGAAGGAGGACACCTGCAGAAGATGGAGAAAAACAAGTCCATATACAGAGTTCCAGAGAGATGACCGAAGGAGGATGGGCCAGCTCTTTGTTTAGGTTAAAATGCTATGTTTTAGTGATTTAGCTCAGACACCTTCTGGTGTTCCTGCTGTGAGCTGGTAAGAATGTCTCCCTTAGTACTAAGGCTAATAAATCTTTTAAACTGAAGATACTGCTTCTGACCATTTTTGACTCCTGGTTTCTCTGTGCATTTTCCGGTCCGTCGTGAGGAGAGGTTTTTTTGAAGTTTTGAGTTTCATTTAGGTAATATTTCGTCTCCTCAACACTCTCCACCAACATCCTTGACAATGTTTTTCCTGATATGTAATAGTACGCGTTGGCCATTTTCAGCTCTGCAGCCAAACATCTCCACTTCTGTCTAATCTGTCCAAAGTACGTTTGTTTGTTCAAACACAAATTTATAGACGTAAGCTTTGCTGTCATGTTTGCTTTAAAGAAAAAAAAAAACTTTTGGCTGAACATCCTTTTAAAAAAAAATTTAAATAAACATACTTACTTAGGCTTTTATCTACCAATGGTAGGTTGCATCCTGGGCAGGTCGCCAGTCCAAATCATTGTAGATACACACACTTTTTAAAACCCTGATTTTCTTCAACTTTTTTGATTATACTGTAATAAACATTTTATATTCTGCTTTTGAATACATTCAGGTCCAGGGACTGTTTTCTAGCTGTTTACTTCAATTGTATTTTCTTAATTTTGGCTGTTAATTCTCTAATTAAAACAACAACATACATTACATTTTATTTAATTTGCAAATATGCCTTACGAAAAAGTCTAAAACGAACAAAAGTACCTTAGTTTTTCTATTAGGCCAGTTGAAAAAGCAAACCCAAATTAGGACAAATCATATTTATTTAAAACACACATTAAAAATAGAAACAAAAACTAATAAAACATAGATAAACAAGATGATGACCCACTTCTATTAAACACGCTTCTCTTGTACCTTTTTTTTTTTTTACCACTTGGTTGTATTAGAAAAAGAAATAAAGCCCTTGTTTGCCAAAATATGGACAAAATACCCAACATGTAAAGTTTTCCATGCAACCCTAACCCCATTTTTTAAGTAAGTAAAGAATTTGAGTTTCTTTTCTAACCCAGTAATAAGAATGCACCACGTTTAAAGTTCAGTATGTCCAAATGTACCAAACCACCTCTACCCAAAAGAATAAAGACCTCCAGAGTGGGACATTTTTTAATCACTCTGACATGGCCCTATAGAAACACCATAAAAATTGGTCTTGATTTATTTTATTTATAAAGCCACATTTAAAGTTGGGCTTTGTTTAGCAACCAGACTTTATATTAAATGACAGCAAAATGAGACTGGTTGCAATATTATGACTGCAACAAAAAAGACAAATGGAAATGTGGACATAGATAAAGTAGAGAGACAAACAGAGTAGACTTGTTGAGATGTGTAAATGGACGGAAAAGGTGCTGTCATCTGCGTCTATTAGCTAATGAGGCTCTAAACACTTGTGTTTCAATGAAGGACACATATATATCGATGCAATTCCTGTTCAGTTCCTAGATAGCCCTGTATTTTCTTTTAACGCATTTTTCTTGTAAAGGAAATGATTGTAAAGGATGATGATGCTAATGGGGTTTGTAAAGGAAACCCCATTAGCCATGTTGGCCATTCCTTAAATGCAACGCAGCCTTACATCAATATTAATATGCTGAGGAAACTAGGGAGTTAAAAAAAGAAAAGAAACAGAAAACACACACCTGTTAAAAAAACTGCATAGACGCTGCACTTGACACCGTGGTTAACTGATTTCTTGTAGACACACGAGTAGATGCCGAAGTCGCTCTCTGTCAGGTTGCTGATGGTGAAAGTAAACGTTGACTCGTTTCTCTCAATCCTGCCTTTGTATCTCGGCCGGGCCACAATTTGTTGAGATGGGGTAGTACTGACAAAAAGCACCTCTTCCGTCATTTTTATTTCGTGAAACAGATACAGCCCGCTGTATCCGTCTACGCTTTGTGGACATCCCTCAGAGGAACACTCCAAAGTGATGCTCTTGCCGGGCTCTTGGAAAATGACAGTGGTCTCCGCTGTAAAATAAACACTGTTACTAATCAGGAGGTCTACGCTCTAAAACACACTTCAAGACACTTCAGTCTAACTTTATTCTAACTGTGAGTGAAATAGTAACACTGGTATCAAACAATCAGAAAAGTTTTGAATCACAGAAGTGAAAGTAGCTGGATAGTCATTGCAGAGAAAAAAAAAAACGTTGAAATAAAATCTAACTACTCATACCTGGCCAAGTAAAAAGACAAAGCAACAGTACGGTGGGAGAGGATAGCATCATGGTGGAGCTGCGAGCGCACATACTGCTGCTGTTTCTGACATAACGTCTATAAAACCAACCAACTGTGGTGCAGAGCAACAACAGCCCTTCCTGTGCAGTTTGATGTGGGTTGATCATTTGCATCCTGTGTCAAAAAGCTCTCTGCATTCAGTTATTTGCATTATTTTTAGAAAGTGAATTGACCAGATCACATAAATTTACAGTAAAAAAAAAACATCTATAATGGAAGATGTATGATTGGTTAAAAATTAAAACAGGACAAAAGGAAATATCTAAAAATATATAATAGTCTTGATTAAGCTCACATATAACCAAAGCTTACATGTGCGCTTAATCAAGACTTACTATGCAGATCTTCATTTTGACTTATAAATCATAAAGTCTTTTATTTCCTTCACAATGCCTATTCATCTTGTCATTTCCATTAAGAACAAAATAAATCCACATTAACTCTAAAACTAAGTAGAAAAACCGTTTGCCCCTTCCCATTAGCCACACCTGAACAGAATCACACTTGACCTTAAGTAACCCATCCCCTCCTGACATACCCATATGGAGCTAAAACTGTCTCCTAATTCACAAACGCACAGAACAAGAGTCACACATGTATTTTTGATGCAAACACAAATATACTGTATCTTGATTTACAAGCAGCTTCTGTCCTCTGGGCTGAGCTGCACCACCCTCCCTCCCGTTTTCCTTCCCCAACCGTGTGGCACCTTCTCACTCAACACAAAGGAGCGCCCACTCTCCGAATTAACTCCACTCCCCAAAGTGACTGGACACGCCACAGAAAACTTGTTCAGGGTACAAATTACGTTTGCGGTGGTTCCCTGCAAGAGGCCGCCCTGGACTGGGAGCCAAATTGCCAAATGAAAAACTGCTATTGTCGCCACCCAGTGGTGCGGCATGGCCTGTGTTTTGTTAAACTAGTATGCAGCAAATTAAAAAAAAAATAAATAAATAAATATATATATATATATATATATATATATATATATATATAT
>NC_051432.1:2078781-2144660 GCF_001649575.2 Kryptolebias marmoratus
TTTTTTTTTTTTTTTTTTTTACTGTTAATATATATATATATAACCAGTAAAAAATACATTTCAGTTTGACAAAACATTCAGAGTAGTGTTGATGGGTTGTTAGTTGTTGAACAACATGCACAACAAGATATTCAAAGAAATAACCTGTTATTATGCATAAATTAATACTGATACTAGACTGGGTTAACAGAGGAACATAACACTGAGGTTGAAGCCAAAACTACATTACTGTCCCCTGTAGGCTGGCTACAGTATAAGTTTAAGTTTTTGTAAAGAAATATAACATTTTCTTGATTTAAAAAAAAAACAACTCAAAAATTTTTTTTTCCAGGTGTTAACTTCTGCTGAAGTCTTACCTTGATGCCATATGTTCAGATATTCCTTTTTCTAATACTTCTAGTTGTAATTAGTTATTTGCAGCCTAAAGAAGTAGTTGGGACTTACATCCTAAGTGTGCAGACGCTGGTTCCAAAAGTACAGCAAAACAAGCAAAAAGAGTTAAAGACATTGTCAAGATGAACTAAACAAAATTGAATTATCTTTTGTTATTGATGCCCCTTTTCACAAAAAGGCCTCTGATTTAAATTTAGCTGCATCTAAAACTTACACAAAGACGTCACACCACATACAGGATGTACCATACAGGAAACTGAGTCTCCAGTTTTTCTGTGCCAGAACTTCTATGTAGGAGTAAATTTATTTTAAAGAACTATATAAATTCTGAAAAGTCAAAATATGGCTTTTTATATTGCTAAAGTTGAATTTGTAAATGACTCGAAGTGTTCAAAATAAATCAGATCTTATGGTCCAGTGATCATTTATGTTTGGTACCAAAGTACCTTTCAGCATAATCATAAATATGTACAAAAAACAATAATAAAGTGCATCAGAGGGAATCAACACATTTCTAAATCAAACCATAACCATCTAACCACATCTTATTATCTAACTGTTCCCAGATCAGTTCCTCATCATCATTTTAACATTTATGGCTACTATTCACACTGGAGGTTAAGAGGTGCCTAAAAAAATTGTTCTATCATAAACTGTTCATTACATCTACCTGTCTCATAGGTTTGTGGCTTCCTCTCATGTCTAGTTTCAGCCTGGATATAGTGTGGTTTTAGGTTATATTGCCCTCTAGTGGAAGATGTTAGGAATAACACTCTATGGTGTTGCTAATAAATATGAACTTTCATACAGCAAAGAAGAAAGAGAGAAAGAAACAAACAAACAGATAATGTGTGGTGGATCATTAGGCACACAGGATGTCCACTGTGTCATCAGAATTAAAACTTTGAATAAAGACAAAGATTTTCTCTTATAAGCAGCTGGAATAGTGGCCGATCTTAGTTTAAAAAAATCATAGGAGCAGCTAACCATTTGAAACAGGATCCACATAATAAAGCGGTTTCACATCACTTCTCTCAAAAACCCCATTATTTTTGCTGATTCTTTACATTTTGCACAGTGAAAAATAGTCAAAAGAAATTGGAATTTATTGACTTCCCCAACAGAGTAGGAACCATTAAGGAGAAATGTGTGGTTTCAGGCCGTCAGCAGACAGGATGTCAGCAGTTAGCTGTGGAATCTGATGGGTATTTACAGAAACATTTGTGACAATCCCTCAGAGAGAAGTCAGAATTATGTGGAAATTATCAGCTAAAAATGCTAGTTAGGATACAATGTAATTGTATTTTTGCACTGACACTGGTACACTGGGGAGTTTTAACAACTCTTACACACAGTACTATTCTTTATTTCAGTCATTTTTTGTCCAATTCTAAATAACTCAAGAATGTAGTTGAAATAATAATAATAATAATAATAATAATAATAATAATAATAATAATAATAATAATAATAATAATAATAATAATGTTAACATTGTTAACATGGCATTCAAATAAAAATTATTTTCAACACAAATACATTTTGTAAATATGAGAAATTCCTTCTTGTATGGTTTGGAGACAGTGGGACTGACAAAAAGACAGGAGACAGAACAGGAAGTGGCAGAGCTGAAGATGTTGAGGTTCTCCTTGGGAGGGACAAGGATGGACAGGATTAGTAATGAGGTCATCAGAGGTACAGCACAGGTTGAAGGACTGGGAGATAAAGTTAGAGAGGCCAGACTGAGATGGTTTGGACATGTGCAGAGGAGGGACAGTGGCTATATTGGTAGAAGGATGTTAGAGACGCAGCTGCCAGGACAAAGACAAAGAGGAGACATATGGATGCAGTTAGAGAGGACATGGAGGGAGTTGGACTGAGGACAGAGGACACAGAAGACAGAGTTAGATGGAGGAGGATGACTCGCTGTGGAGACCCCTGAAGAGGGAACAGCTGAAAGAAAAAGAAGAAGATGAGAAATTCCATCATAGTCTAAATGTATGTCAAGGATTACAGTAATTTACTGTAAAGTACAAGTTTTCAGCGTACAGATATTACATTACAAATGTGCTGTGATAAATAGTTTCATAGGCTGGTCTACTCTACTTTAAAAAGCAGAGATTTTTTTTGCAGCTTTTGCACTTCTGGAAATGGAACCAGAGGTTTTGGTTGTAAACAAAAAGAGAATGTTTTTCTCAAACTCTATATTTAGGTGGATTTATGCGGATGTGAGATAGAAAGCTTTTTAGAAGCAAAGGTGTAGTTTTGTAGCATACGCATTCCCACAACTTATTTGTGTCCACTTTTTTCCCCATCTACAAACTGACTCTCTCACCAACAGGTCACAACAGGTGAGGTGTGGTACTCACCCGTCTGTGCTCACCTCCACCAACACAGGGGTACCACAGGGATGTGTACACTATCTCTATCTGTTCACTCGTACACCAACGATCTTTGCTTCAGTGACCCTTCTCTAAAGCTTGTGAAATGTGCTGATGACATCACCATCTAGGGCCTCATTACCAATGATGATGAGACATCCCACAGGAACTGTGTTTCAGAGCTGACAGTGTGGTGTACAGAAAGTATGAGTTGTTTCTGTTCAAGATATGACAAGATATGACCAAGACTCTCACTGGCCAATCAACACAGAAAATCTGTTCCTGAGTTGTTGTTTTTGTGATAAACGCACCACATATGCCTGAGAAAAATGCAATGCAATGCACATTGAGTGCTTCTAGAAATATCACGGAAAGTAGGAATTTCTGTGAAATTTGGTATTAAATGGGTTAAGTAATTCACATTGTTTATTAGGAGGAACTACTTTGTGGGGTGGATGATTGTTTTTTGGAGGGCTACGTCCCACCTGCTCATATGGATCAGCTGTGCCTGGTAATAAGTTTAACAGTGAGTTCAACACCAAACTTCTGATTACAGTTTTCTACGTTGGCCGCCAGGTGCAAACACACAGCAAACAGCTAAACGCGCAGCAAACACTTGAATGATGCAAACTCCAAAACACACAAAACACAAATGCAAACGAAAACTTCTGCAAAAACCAGAACCACCAGTAAGTAAGAAACGTTGCAAACTCACTTCACAAAACCCAAGTGAACCAGACCACCAGTGGCACTTAAGGTTGGACATTCATGCTCCATGGATTCAGCGATGTCTTCCTGCCGTTTGATCCGGTTCTGACAGTGAGATGTGGGTCAGTTCACCTCTGTGTCTCCCTCCTCCTAAACATGGTGGTTCGCTTAGGGGCCATCAACAAATTACCAAACCAATGCCACTTGAAAACTAAAAATTAAACACTCATTATGCCATGTTAACTTCTGACCAAGAGTTAATGTTGAATTGTTTCACTAGACTGGACAAATAAGACACAGCCAATAGTATCTGAATTTAAAGCATGTCATACTGTTGTTATTAATATTTTTATTAAAAAAAAAAACAAAAAAAACAGTGCTTTTTGTCTCAATAGCTTCCATGTTTTGAGGCCTAGGTGATGAAGAAATAATGTTGAATTGTTTCATTAATGTTGAATTGTTTCACGCTCAGGGTCTCCTGGCAGCATAGCCTGCCACACATTTGCTGCTTTTAGTTTTTAGTTGGCCTTCTGTTACTTTTCATTTGTAGTTTGCATTGTGCTACTCTTGGCTTTTAGCGAGTGTCTTATTTGGCTTCTAGCTAATGTTGTGCTTTAACTAAGTTTCAGTTTTTGCAGCAAATGTAGGCAAACTCATTCAGCACTGAGCATTCCTACTGTATTTTCACAGAAATTGGGATTCCTTAAACTTTACACGTTTATACCGCCAGACAAATGACCAAAGTCCATCTGCAACTTATTCATCTGACCAACACTTCCACTCCTCAAAAATTGAAGCGTGTAAATTATTGGACTAAAAACAGTTTTCCTTTCATTTTCAGCCGTGAATGATTGCAGAGGAGGTGGGCGTCCCTTGTGTTTTTCCTTCAGTTAGCTTTACTTTCTGTTTATTGTAGGGATTTCCCCACATCCTTGATGTTATCAAGATGTTTCTTTCCTATGATTATCATTGCTGTCTCAGCCTTTGAAGTTGATGGAGGTCCACATGGGTTTAAGGGGTCATTTGGGTTTTCCTAGTGTTGTCGCCTGCGCATATAATGTCGGCTTTGTCACACTACGACAGAGTTAATCTTTTTTTGTTTGCTATTAAAAGCATTCTAAACATCCTATGACTACAGTCAGATGCTTTTTTTAGATTTGAGATAAACCGGCTTTAGATGGATCTCAGACCAAAAAGATATAAACCTGGAACATTTTTTATACAGAATTTGCAACCCTAAGAGAAGATTACAGAAAATTGTGAAATCTGATAGTGTGTGCAAAGATTTTTAGTTAGGAACTTTGTCAAGTGACCTACAGTAAGTTTCAAAAGTATTCACCCCTTTACAACCCCAACTGGGACATAGTATAAATGTAAATAAAACTAGACACACTAGAGGCCATAGCATCTATAAAAAACAGTGTGATTCCGCTCATAATCTGGATCACCATCAAAATGTAATCAAGAGGATTTTTTTGTGACAACCCCAACATTTCCTGAACATTTCCTTCAAATCTGTTCATCCGTTTTTTATCTGATCTTGGAGGAGGAAACAGAAGGGTCACATGTAGGAGCAGAGACTGGTTTTAACAAAGGGGTTACCTGTGATCACGACCTTTGACCCCATGAACCTTGAAATCAATAGGCATCATCTTTGACCCATGAGGTGTCCAGCTGTGCAGTTTGACGTTCCTGTGTTACACAGTTGCAGAGTTAGAGCGCAGGATCACCTGTGGCCTTGACCTTTGACCCTGACATTCGACCGGATCACCACCAAAATTGAATCACTCGTTCCTTGTAGCATGTTTGATGTTTCCTAAAAGTTTCCTAAAAACCTGTTTCTAACTTTTTGAGACAGACAGACACTACCAAAAACATACCCTCCTTGGCAGAGGTAAACATAAATGCAATGATTAATGAATCTCCTAAAACTATATGTTATTCACAATGGAACATAGTAAATGTATGTTTAAGCAGAGAAATTGTACCTTAAAAAAAACAAAAAAAACAAGATTTTGTATTTTCCTGCAAAAATCCAGCAAAGACGACCCAGGACGATCGAACAGCTCTGGCAGGAATGGGACAGCATTCCCTCCAAAACCTCCAGCAGCTGCTCTCCTCAGGTCGTGGATGTTTACAGACTGATGGTGAAAGAAGATGAGACGCTTCACAGTGGGAAACATGGCTCTGTCCTAATTTTATTTGATATGTGTCGCTGCCATAAAAGTCATAATTATCTTTTTTGTTTTTTAAAGAAATGGTACAGTTTCGGAGTAAACATTTTAAATGTTCACTATGTTCCACTGTGCATAAAATATGGGTTTATGAGATCCCAGCGTTTTCACAATTACGCTTGTATAAAACTGAATGATTCTGCTATGCTGGAGTGGAGTCATTCGGTTTTATAAGCAGTCATGCTCCGTTTCAAAAAGGACCCAAGCCTTTAAAGAATGCTTCTTTTTATACCTAATCTTGACGCCCTCACTTGTAAACAAATAATCTGCAGACTGTAGACTCCTCCGGAACAATGCTCTTTCAAAACAGCACAAACTTTCAGATTCAGTTTTAGATTTGTTTGTATATTTTTTTCAAAACAGATTTGGTTTGGTTTTTGTTCTTGTTACCTTTTCGGACCTTTTCTGGTATGATCACCTCCCTTGTCAGGACCAATCGTCCTTAAGGGGGACCAGAGTCTGGTTCTAGTACGACAGAATATGTTTTTGGGGTTAGGGTTAGGTTTAGGGCTGTGAATTGAGCTTAGGTTTAGTGTAAGGACTAAAGTTAGGCTTCAGAAACTAAAGTAAATACAATGTCCTAAAAAGGACAGAAATAGTATGTGTTTGCCATTTGCTTGATTTTCTCAAATGAATGTATTTTTGAGGTAAAAATTCATCTTTTAATTTGATAATTATAAAATATTGTGTCAAATCACAACAATTAATCTGTAAAATCTTTAAAACCTGTAAAATAAATCGAATAAAGATAGTGATGCCTGAACTAATAATGTTATTTTAAGGCAGGTAGATGCTCCTACTTGTCCAACAGGGGGCAGAACTTAGATAATTAATGAGGGGTTTGAAAAAATTAAATGTATGTATCTGCATCAAAAACATTCATGGTTTTACTTTCTGAGAGAAATTCTGTCTGATAGTGGACAGCAGAAATAATTCATCAGTCCAAATCTAAGCTTTAAAAAAAAAATATCAAAAGGTAGTTTTCAAATTATTTATTTGTCATTTTTTAATGTACAAAATTTGTTAAACTGTTACAAAAACAATCAGAAAGCATTCATATGTGTGGTTTTTGAACGCTTCATTTACAAAGAGCCCATTTTGATGAAATAGAAAACAAACAGCAAAAAAGAAAGCAAAAGAAATTGTGATTCTGGAATCAGGAAAAATGAAAGTAGTCCGTGAGTTAATCAGCAGAAAGCAGAGACTTCAAAACTAAACCAGTGACACACCAACAGTGAACACAGGTCACAAACAAGCCGTCCATTCATCAAATATGTACAGAAAGTAAAACTTTGCTTTCTTTTATAGCAGGCACATTATCCCGTTCAATAAACTCTTGCAAGTGACAAAAAAAAAAGCAATTAGACACCAAAACAGAAAAACATAGACATATATAAAAACTTTTTATATTTACATAAGTTTAAATCCAAGTATAAACAACAAAGCTCACATTTTTTGGGAACAAATGATTAAAACCTCGGGACGCTCAAAGGTTCCAGTTCTGTGGTATGTTTCATTTTGACCTGACGTACAACCTGGGACACGTGAAGAGAAGTCATAAATTTATAATGCATAGACTGTATTCAAATTTATTCCGATGCCTCACGTCTTTCGGTGGTGTTTTGAAATTCAAACGCATAAACATTTGGGTAAAAATAAGTGAAAACTTTCCACTTGTGCTGAGTTAATTAACCTTGAGTTAATTATTAAAGTAGGTTAAAAATGAAAGTGTGCTGATGTGCAGCCCTCAGAACAGGGTGTCTCCCTAACATAAATATAGTTTTGTTTTGTTTAAAACATAAAAAGGTTCTGCTACATTTTTTCTTTTAAACTTATCAGATGAGAATCCTCATCATGATTTGGCAACAGTATTCTGGCATTCCCCTGTGAAAGGTTTCATAAAAACATTTTTTTTTTTTTTTTAACCACACACTCAGGACAAAACGTGCTTTTGGCTTTTAGACGCCACATAGTTTCAAGACAATCATGTGACATTTTCTCAGTGGTTAGACAAAAGGATATGAAATCGCAAAGATGCGAGGCGATAATGAGCTTTTATTAAATGCCTCCCAGGATTTGGCTCTTGGCTTTAATATTTAACTATATTTAGAATCATTATTAGATCCTATGACCAAAATTAAAATAAGATTAAATCAATCATTTCCTAAAAATTCCTTCATCTGTGTAGTGACTTGGCTCAGAAGTTCCCTGATGCAAAATAAATTTCATACAATCAGTTTGATCGTTTTAGGTTTTTGGTGGAGCTTCTTCTGGTACTGATTTAACTGATGCATAATAATAATAATAACAATAATAATAATAATAATAATAATAATAATAATAAATAAAACTTATGTTCCAAGTTCCAGTCAGGAGCCTGTGCTCACAGCTACAACAACCAGATATTTAAGGGATATGCTATTATTTTAAAAAAGGTATATATTATTATTATTATTTAGTTCTTTTTATCTTTAACAAAAGGGGGGGAAAGTAAAGTGACACACTTGTGAGTTAAACAAGAAAAAGATATTCAGCTACTTTCTACTACTCACAAGCTAGAACTACTTCCTGAAATTCCCAGTAATATGATTCACAACTTACATAACATGAAAATAATGAAAGAAATTAAAAAAAAAACACCTGTCAAGCTGCCAACAGCTACAGTTACTGCCTGTGCTGACAACAAAGAATCTGCAGCTTCAGGTTTGACTCAGAGCTCTGCCGTTGTCTCGTTCATTCTTGCCGTGTTGTGAATAGGAGCTTCCTTCTGCTTTTCACTCGACACAAAAACATCCAGTTTTTACTCAGTTATAACAAGGGTGGGGGGGCTTACAGTTCTTTATGACAAGTCACAGTAATGAACATTATCCCTGATCATACACGGTTGCAAAGTGAAAGAAGAGTGTTAGCAAATAAGGAAGTGTTGATTTTAGACGGTGACAGCAAATTCCTTGTTTATAGGTGTCAGGTCGTGTCTCCTGCGAAGAAAGTTCGAGAACTTTTAAACATTTCATCAAATCTTTTTAAAGAGGAAAGAGAAATAAATCGTATCTTTGGTTGTTCAGGCAGTACGGCAGCATGTTAGGGCCATTCAGAGGGGGGGGAACAAATAAAGAGGAGGAAGATTTTTCTTTGTTTCCTAGTTCTTAGATCTTATGGATACCTTTTCACTGGGAAAACTAGAAAATAGCAACATGAAAAATTTTTCTTGAACCAGCGCAAGCAGTTGTGTGATCATAATAGTGGAACTCACAGAACTTCCTTCAGTCTTTCACAGTGAGAGTCTCAAATAAATGCATGTATTTTTGACCAGAAAAATACTCCTAAATTATCTGAACTTAAAAAACAAAACATCTTATTATAGTTGTTCTCCTGTAAAAATGATATTGCCAGTTGTGTATAGCTCAGGACGCAGGTTAAAGTAATTTAATATCTTAAAATAATTTCCTTATTATTATAACCTATTCTGAAATTAAACAAGCCTGTTTTGCGCATTTTTGCTGTACCCCGGAAACCAAAACTATTTGTATTTGGGTTTTTTTTTGTTTTTTTAATTAGTCTGGTCTTGATTTTTTGTCCTTGATTGTGTGCTGAAAGAGTAAATAACCAGAAGAAAATGGTAAATAATATTAGAAAAAAAAGCTACAATAGCTTTTGGAGACTCTTTAGCTGACATAAGACTGTTCTTTTTCTGTATTTTGATGTCGTTAATGTGGACGTTCTTGCCACCTAGAGGTGCGGAGTGGCTATTGCAGTGTTATTTGTTAGATTAGTCTGGATGGAGAAAAAAAACATATAAACGGAGGAAAAAAAAATATCAGTTTTAAAAAAATATACGAAGTAGTGCAGACAGGATCATAATTTTGTAACTGAGATGCTCAAAAAATCTTCTTCCTCTGTTAGTTTTGTTTCCCCCTGAGTATCTGCATGGTAACAGTGTTTTATAATTACCTCGGACCTCTTCGGTTAAGTTCAGATGAAGATCTGCAGAAAGAAATGGGTGAGTAAACAATTAAAATCATTTGTAAAAGTTTTATTAGTTTCATAGAAACTGTCAAATTTAGCATACTGACCATACGTCCGGGTCTTCTGTGGGACTCTTCATATGTGGATCTGAAACAAAATATGACCTCGTGTAAGTAGGAAGTAGGATGTGAAACCATCACCACATGAAACCAGTTTATCACATGAAGGAACAGACAGAATCCCAGTGGTAAGTATTTAAGACAAGTATGGAAGTAATACTGAAGCCTATTTTGTACATGCAAATGAAACGAGCAGGAGAATACTGCGGAACGTCGCTCTACTTCCTGTGGCAGAGAGAAACCCAGCACAGAAATTTTGACAAATCCAATCAAATAAGACCCATTTGGGCCCCACTGGGAATTTATTTTAACCACCTAAACCACCATGAATCATGAAATGCCTCCCAAATGTGTCAAAAATACATTTTCAAAAGCTTTTGGAAAGTTTGTTAGAAAAATTCAAGAGATAGAGCCTTTAGTCCCAGATTTATGTTAATATTAGTTTGTGCTCAGTAGGAAAACAATGAGCAAGAGTATTGGTAATAGTTTGTTCAAGATGGACGTACCCAGAAAAGGTGTGGCAGAGGGCCTCCGAACCTCTGTGAGGGATTTTCAAAGGACAAAACACGACCATGAGAACACACTCACCGCAAATATTTTCTGTTTCACTAATCTTTATGGCATCTACGTGTAGTAGACTACTAAAGGTTTTTGAATAAGTTCCCAGCCTCCACGTCGTTTCATACTGCGTGACAAGAAATGGCACCTTCCCATAAGGATGGTCACTGAAGCGCTTATCAGGTTTTTCCACCTCCCATTTAGCCTTTCCTCATAACTCTTTCATTGTTTACAGGAAAGAGGTGACGAAATCTCAGAGTGTCACCAGTTACGTATTACACTATTAATGACTTGTTGCAATACTATCCGTAAGGTAAACTGGCTGCCTACGCAGTTTATCACGCTTACAAAACATTCGGTTCATCCTTTAAGAAGCCATATCCAGGTGCCCTTATGAACGCTGAGGCTGCACTTTTAGAGCTCAGACTTTTTTATATTGTATTATAAAAATAAATAATTAGTTTATGATGTATGATAAAACCTGTGACTGTGTATAAAGATAATATTAAATATTTGTTTTCTACCAAAATGTATAAATAGCGTTATAAACGACAAACTATTTTGATGGGTTTGTTGATTTTTTAATAATTATTTATAGACGTGATATACATGATGCCTTTTTTTTCAATCCGTGTATGGTTTGTCCCGTTGAATTAACAACAGAATAAAAGCTTGTTAAAAAAAAAACGTACCCCTTTTTATTTTTCCAATTGCCGTTTTTCTAATTTCGTTTTAAAAACGAAAAAACAAAAAATTCACATGCTTGTTTTGTTTTTGCAATCTTATTTTGAAACGAAAAAACCAAAGAACGAACCATACACGGATTTTTTTCCTATGGATATTTTGAAGTTTAGTTTACCTGTTATTTTTAGTGCTTTTCATTAAAAGCATCTTACACAGACTTCATTTAAATCTATAAAAATAAGAGTTAAAGCTGTGACATCTTAAAAAGAGTCATGGAGCTCTGTCGTTCATTTGGGAATCTATAACTTCAGTTTTTATGTATGTATTCAGATGTTAGCACAGAGGCTCTTGCATGGACTGTCAGAAAGGTAAAACTATGTATCTGTACCAGAAGTAAAACAAGGACTCACGGTTAGCTCGCCGTCTATAAATCAGCAGCGCAAGCAGCAACCCCACGATCAGCGATCCGATGACCAGAATAGGAGCAACAATGCTGGAAGTGTTGGCCGATGCTTTGGAATCACTCACTTCTGTATAAAACAATGTGAAGAGACGAGTTAGTACTCAGACACTTCAAATAATGACATAAAACAATAGAAGTAAGTACCGTAAATGTATTCTTGTGTTGGTGATTCTTTAGCATCTAACCAGGGGGGGAAAAAAAGGAAGGCAATCAACATTTGCACAGCTATCACTCCAGTTTTCACATGACTAAACATCAGTGAAGCATCTGAGAGATTTTAGATTACAGCTCAGATAACTATGAAGATTTGTTGAGTTTTTTCCATCAGGAAGCTACGAACCAGATTTTCCCTGAACCGTTAACGTGTCTTGTCTGGACTGCACCATCAGGTCTCGCCTGTGTGTGAACCATCTGAAGTTTTGACGCCAGAACAGGAACATGTCGCAGCATGTTTAATTACTAACTTGTACCTGAAAATTGTGCAGCTGAAGAGTTAATTCTTTTATTTAATTTAACCACCAAGATCTTTCCATTCACAAAGGCCTCCATTTTTATTGTTTGTCTACAGTGTCTGTAGTGCACCAATGGTTTGCAAAAGATCTTTGTTTGAAGCTTTGCCATTACCCATTGGGGGCAATTTTGTTTGTCTGTTAGGAAAATATTCCATGAACCAGTGGACAGAGTTTAATGAAATGTTCAGAAAGTAAAGACTGCAACTGATTACCAATTGTAGACGGTCACCACAGCCAACTGACGTTGCAAAACACAAAAATAGAAATAACGTGTTCAGTTTCACAAATATTGAGCTAAGGTTGTGGCTTAGAAGCTTTCACAGCGCATACTCTGAGTGCTAACAGATCGTGTGAGGTCTTGTGAAATCATACGGGATTCTGCGAAAGTGCTCTCAAAGCTGGACCAAAATGGCTACATCTCGGTCCTTTTTGGTGGTTTCTGTTAGAAGGTACAGCCTCCACAAAAACTACTATGATGCCAAAAAAAAAAAACTTCAACAAAAAAACCAAACAAACATGTGAAACAGTTGTTCCCTGGGTTGAGCAATTTTTAACCAAGGTGTGAGGGTTGTACCAGAAACCTCTGGTTTGACATGGAGTAACTGTGATGCATGTATTTGTGTGCAGACAGAATCAGCATGCAAAAAAGAAATAGTGTTATGTTTGATGCTCAGTGAAATTTACCGTCTGGTGCATCCAGTTTGATGACACTCTCGTGCTCTTTTTGTCCACTGGAATTGTACACGACACAGGTGTACTCGGGGAAAGTGGATGCTGGCCACAAAGGCAGCTTGCTTGAGAGCTCAAGCAGACCATTGTCCATCTTCTTCACCTTTAATTTGGCACCTTTCGTCCACTCGGTGTTGGCATTATCAAACCAGCGGATTTGACCGAGCGGGTAGCCACCACTAGCGGTACAAATCAGAGCTTTGTCTGCATTTGGAATATCTATCTTCTTGATGAGGGTCACTTTTGGTTCATCGTATTTGGCTGCAAACACAAAATAAAAAACAAACAATCACAGAGCTGAACATGGCATCATTACGGCAATCACATGACACCGCTAAAGTATCTGAAAAACAGTCGATTACTGCGATCTTCAGCAAGCAAACTTTGGTCAACCAAGCAGCCAGCAAAGCAGAGTTACAAAATGGCTGCTAAATCCTTTTGCTCTGTAATTAGGGTTATGTGTCACAATGAAACTGAAACTGAAAACATAATAAAATAGCTGGAAACCCCCTTAATTTGATACAGACTATTAAACCCCATAGAGGGCGATTTTCGCGTCTTGACACTTGGTGAATATTATTGGTTCTGGAGAGACCATAGGTCAACCCAGATGGTCAAAATAGATGTCAATCAAAAGAGGAGGGCCTGCACAGCCATTTTGAAACCGTAGTTTTGAAAGACGATACACGTAGGACGATCTATAGAGCTTTACCGTTGGCTGTTTAACAGGTTAGTTTTAATTTCAACAAAACGTTCTTCTCTTAAAATAATCATGAATAAACTTCACCTGTCACGCTGAGGCGTGTTTTAGATCTGGCTTCACCACTGTCTGTGATCACATAACAAGTGTACTCTCCCTCGTTTTCCACCTTTGTGCTGGTGATGAGCAGGGACACGTTCATGTTGGTCTTATTCCAGGACGATTCAGCAAACTTGTAGCCGGACTTTGGTTTAATTTCATTTGAGTTAAAAACCAGAACAGGGTCCTTGATTTTTGTATTCCTCCAAAACACAACTTGGATATTTACATCTTCTGTGCCTTGTGTGGGTATGATGACACAGTTGAGCATTGACTGATGGTCAAATTGCCCCGAGCTTTGGTTATCACAGACCAGCTCCACAAAACCTGTAAGAAAAGAGAGCAAATAAAAGAGAAAGGGCGTTTCAAATAAGGCATTTGAGGCATTTCCTACATGAATATCATACACTCGTTTAAATTTGAACTTACAGTGTGCCTTTCCTGCAAAGACACAGACACCAAGAACGTAGAGAAGGACACCACAGGAGGCCATGTCTTTTTACCTGAAATGACAATGAGATTTATGATTTTAATGTAGCAGATCAAATTACACGCAGCAACCATACGCACATGTTGATCTTTGAATCAAAGTGCAAAGGGCTCCAAGCAACCACATACTCAGCACAGCACCTGATGAGCATTTAGATAAGGAGCGGGACTTCACAAAGCATATTACCTAGAGTTCTAATTAGACGTTGTGGCTGATTAGTGCCTGCTAATTACGAAAAAGTTTGTTGATGTATAAAAAAAAGCCTGATGAAATGAGAGATAATTTGGCCATTTTGATGCGTGGTAATCCATGTAAAAAGTTACAGACTATTAATATCTTGCCGTAGACACTGACGCTCCGAGTCAGACAGGACGGCCGAAGAGTCTGAAAGCAACCGAAACCAAAGTGGGTTGCTGTTGTCCCTCAGTCGCAAAAATCTAATTGCGTTTCATGTGAATGTTATTTTTATTTTGAATCTTAACACCTCTGTCCATCTGAATTACATGGGTACTTTTAATAGAATTCATTCGGTGGTTATTTACCAGAGCAAAGAGCGTGTTTTGTGTTTGAGCTCAGGCCGTATACACAAGCTAATAATGACTTGTCTGAATGGAACCACTTCCAAAGCAGATTTTGTTAAACCACAAAGTAACTCGAATCTTAAACTTTCCTAATGGTTTGTGCAAACGTTATTATTCAAACCTTTACCCCATCAACAGTTTAGCAATACACTGTTCTTTCAGCAGAACTATTATGAAACTCTTGCTATGAGTGATGCCAGGCTGTACCGATAGTGACACAGCTAGCTGCTGCTATTTGTGCTTCTATGTAAATAACCCTGTAATACAAAATTGAAGGTGGTGTATAAAAAAATAGTTTTCACACGAACCAATATAAAATCTTTGAGTTTAGGACTGGTTTAAAACAACATCAATCCACTTCGGTTCATGCTCAGCTCGAACTAGCCGTTAGCTCATCAGCCCAGTCAGAATTAAACTATATCTCCAAATTGAGGATGTTCAAAAAACTACAAGTAAGATAATTATTGGTTATAAACTTCACACAAAACACCACCTAAAAATGGCCAAAATATTCCCTTAAATAAAATAACAGTCAATAACTTCCAACTGTAGATTACACGCTTGGCTATTCATGAGGACAGATTCATAGAGTTATTAATACAGTGACTAATAAGAAGTGCTCCACTGGACTACTGGTCTGCCTCACTTTTTTTAAAATTACAATTATATATCATCAACGAGCCAAGATTTATTATGACCCAGTTACTGACTGAGCAACAACTAAACTAGCAGGAGGATGAACTTCACTCAAAATGAAACACCTCCCTTTACGAGATTTCTTTTTTTTTTCTTTTTAAAGAACTCACTTTCGATTGAAATGAGTCAACAGGTCTAAATAATGGTTCACCAAACAACCTGCTAGTCATTAACCATCCCCCGTAGAGAATCCCTGAACCGTGAAGTCTCTAAATGAGAATGGGGTTTCGGGAGGTTTTTTGAGTGGCGTTTCAGTTTTGCTCCCGACGCCAGACATCCTAAACACGTTTCAACAAGCACAGATCTGTGGTCCGTGTTTTCGTCCTTCTGTTTTCCGTGTTGTTGATTTCTCGACGCAGCTCTTAGCGCGCACGAGGTACAAAGTTTATACGCGCAAGATTACCTGAGGAGAACCACAGACCGTGGAAGGAAGGGACCATTGAACTCTGTTAATGATTGTTAACTGTTCATATAAAACTCAATTCCTTATGTACACAAAGGTTTTACAGCACTTCTTTGTAGGTTTTCGCAAGAAACTAGATTTTTCCGAAGAAAATGTTCACAGAACCAATTATCGGTGCAGCTCACTTCTTTGTTCTGTCGTTGCTCTAGACGATTTAAACTCCCGATGGCTGAGTTGGACCAATTAAAACATGCATTATTAAAAGAACGGTACTGCTACTGAAAAGAAGCAGAAGCTGACCAGGTTTGTTCTGTCAGAAGACACTTTTCTCGGACAAACATGCTCTTTCAGTTCATCGTGACTGGCCAAAAAGGGGAAGGAAATGCCTATTTTTACAGAGATAGATAAGTGAGAAGGAAAAAAAAAAGAAATCTCAAAGAAACAAACAACTCAACTTTTCCTGTGGTGATTTCAGTAAAATGGACACAAACATACAGAATATATCATATAAAACAAAAGCCAAACAAGAAAAAAACCTCATCTGGATCTGTTCCATGGTCAGTTTTATAAAACAAGTTTGTTTTCCTGATACTCTGCATGACAGAAGAACCAGCCTGACCAGCGGTTTCCTGGACTGTTTATTCAAAGCTCTCATCATGCTGTTTAAATCAAAGTGTTAGTCATTTGGAAACAGAAAGTCTTCTCAGTTAGGAATTTACCAGATGCCTTCTGTTCGTTGGCTCTTATTTACCGGTCATTGTTTTTTCTAAATTCAGTCAAGGTGTCTCTGTTGATGACGGCGCAGAGGCACAACCATGTCAGCCTTTTGTATTAGAGCTTTGGCCACCTTATTCACGTCACTCGTGACCCCCACTTTTCTTCAACTCAACTTGGACCCTCATTACGCTCACGCGGGCCACGACCCTCCTCCCAACTCCATCTGCGCCAGGGGCAGAGAAACAAATAAAACGTTCACGCTGACATCTACGCTCATGGCGGTGCCATTTTGGAACTGTAGGAGGAAGTCACAGAGTCACAAACAGATCATACATCGATCAGCCTGATCCAACCCACAACATTTTTTTTTGCTCTGAGTCAACGCCCGGGCCAACAGGACCACCATGCTGCCCTCCCAGCCACGCCGTGAAAAATGGTTTCATTATGCCATTTACCATTGTCAGGCTATAATCTAGTAATAATCTGGGACTTTTTGGTGAGAAGTGTGTGGAAAAAAAGGAAATCCTTTGACAACTGGATGACGCAAATCTTGGATAGAAAGCCTTCCTCTGAGCAGCTAGGTAAAGTGATCGGGAACAATCTCTCTTTCCCTTTTTGTTTGGTGATAAATAAACAAACAAAACAAAACAAAATAAAAAGTTGACGTGGAAGAACTCCAGACCCTGCAGCAGCATCTGGAAGGATGTCAAAATGAGACCAGATCCACCTGCTTCGGTTTATGAAATTATCGTCATTCAATTTGAAATTCTTTTTTTTCTTGCCGATCCTGTTCAACCGGCAGGTCATTCCTTCCGGGGGGGGGGAGAGTTTTCACAACACGACACCGCCACGGCGGACAGGCTGCAGACCTCGCTTTAAATTGTTTATTTTAACTCTTCAAGCAATAGATCACTTCATTGCTTGAAGTGATCCATCTTATTTTTTTCTCTCTCTCTCTCTTTCGTCATGCGTTAGTCAAAACACTGGCTGTCTTATCCGTGTGATCGTTTACTCATCAACCTCAAATGAATACATAGATAGATTTAAAGAAACATGCGTGAATTAAAGAGCAAGCTGCCTCGTAACAACAGTTTTGATGAAATTTCCCTTTTGACGTCTGTTTTTTTTTTGGGGGGGGGATTTTTCTGTTTAGCTGTTTGTCATAAGTTTGTGTATCAGATGATCTCTAGCACATAAACCCACTCAAATCTATTCTTGGACCCATGAATGTCGAAGTGAAATTGCAGAAATAAGAAGGTCGGCGCTCGTGCTTTGATCCCAAACACACTCCCTGTGTGTATGAAGCAATTCGTCCGCTCCCTGCTTTACGGGCTCGACGGTTTTAAAGTCAGGAAAAAAGTCGGAACAGCAGCAGAATGAGAAATATTACACGGGCTGGTCAAAACCTTACATTCACGTTAAGAAAATGAAGACTAAAAATTAGGGTTTAGCCGAGTTTGTTTTCCGTCATGCACCTCCACCTGGGATAGATATGTTGTTTACACGTATGCAGTGGCAGACTTCCAACTTTCAGGCACACAGTGTCATCTTTATCTGACGCCTACTTCAAAGCTTAATTGTTTTAATGTCTTTAGGGCAAGTTGACGAGAAGAAAAAAAAAAAAGAAGAAAATAAGTGCAGTTTTACAGGCATATCACAGATTATGAGTCATTTACAATAAAAGGTTCTGCAAAAATATGGCAAGTCAGTTTCCTTATACAAATAAAATAAATACAAACACTATTGAAGGTCTCTGTTTTTATTTTGATATTCACTGTATCTAAAAGCTTTATTATTTCAAAATGGAACAATTAATTCATTTGCCCACAAACAAGGAAAGGAGTCATCCAGGCTGCAAAGTTAAGTGTTTTAATTTTATTCAAATAATATAGAATCTATCAAATACTTTCCCCCTTTTTTACATGAATATGATCTCTTTTTTTGTCTGTACATGTAAAAATGCCAATCATTGTGAAAACTTATTACAGATTTAGTTTTATGACATCAGAAACATTGTGTTTTTTTTATAACCAGAATCTGTATAACACTTAGAGAGTTGTGATATCTTTATTTTAGCGGCCCAAACTCACCAGAAAAGGCCCCATATTGAGCCACATGTGGTCCGCTCAGTGTTGCCAGTTATACAGGAATTATCATATTTATGCAAAAGTTTTAAGGTCTATATGATATATGGTAAATAGATTTTTTAAAAGGCAAAATTTGTGATAGTTTTGGCCTTTATCTGCACTGAGAAAAAAAATGTTTTTATTCACATAAATACCCACATATAAGGAAATCAGACCATGTGCTCACAAAGTGCACAACCCCAACCACACAGACACACACACTACCACCACCCTCGCCCTTCTTGAGCACATGTTCACCAAACACAACACACCTCATCCGAACCCCATGAGTGAGAAAGCTCGCCCCTTCTCAGCACTTATAAGAGTTTGGGTCAAACTGTGATCGTTTTAAAGAGACAGTACGATATTTCCTCAAGTCCTCCCTGGCAACCCTGGGCCCACTGACCACCAGTTGATCACAGTTCTAACACATTTTGGGGCCTGGCGCTGGAGACACCACCTGTGCATGTGTTCTGGTGATCAGTTGTTCTGCATGGCCTGCAGTAGACTCAGCTACACACCTGTAGTCACCTATCAGCCTATCAGCAGCACCCGTACCTGCTCAGGACAAAACAAACATGGCAGGTACGTAAGAGTCTACCTGCGATCGGAGCCAGATTGACCTAACCCTTCGACTGTTGTCGATAGCAGACCGTGGATCGCGGTCTGCCAGCAACTGAATGCAAAACAGCAACATTTCCATCCAGTCTCCCGAAAGTCGCGAACTGCGATGGCCTGGAATGCAAATCTGGCTGCGGACGCCATTTTGAACCAACTCCCTCCACGTTCTAGAAGTAAACAAGCTTCATCAGCAAAGTTTTTCCAACAACAAGTGCCACCAAAAACAACACTAATTTTGCACAAGGTCAGTAAAATGTTTGTTTATGATCCTTCACCGTAACTGTCACATGATTTTACAGGTGAGCAAAGGTGAGACTCCGTCAGCATAATGCCAGAAATTCAATGGATGACACCTAAGTGCTGATTATTACTTCTCATGTAATTATTTACATTTTTTTTGTCTGAATAAACATTTCAGATTTAAATGAAACGTGTCTGTGGATCCTGCCTTTTCCGAGCTTCCCATTGATGCCTTGTTGTTTGAAATTGGACCACAGACTAAAAATGCTAGGAATGTTCCTCTGAAGATGAAAACTGAAACAGTAAAATAAACAAAAAAAGGTCATGAGCTCATTAGCAGTTTCCTGTTGTTTTAAGTTCATTGTGCTCATTTTGAAGTCTTAAAAAGTCCATATTTTGATATTTTGATTTTCTCCTGTCTGGATGATTTCGGTGTCAAATTAAAAGGTATTTTTCAAGCCTTCATATTTAGCCATCTTGCTCAAACTTTATTTTTTTTGTACAGAGTTCCTGATTTGAATATTAAAATGTTAAAATTTTAGTATTCAAATCAGCAGCTCTGTGTCTGACGCGTCATGGAAACTCAGGTGGCCCGTTCCTGTATGAGCACAGGTGAGGTTCCTGTGTTTGAGAACCTGGACGTTCGTCGGCAGAAGTTGTCCTCTGCGTGAAACGTGGCGCGCGCGACCCAGATTAAACCAAAAGTAAATGCAGGCAGATTCAAGCGGCCATCTCCGAGGCTCCGACCAGCCAAACCGAGCCAAACAAAACAAAACAAAAACCCCCAACATGAAGTCGCATACTGCTCGGTCAATTCCGCGTCTGTGTGTCGAAAAGGCACGAGCAGGCATTAATCGCGACCACCTGTGTGTCGCAGGAGGGAAAACAAGAGGCGTGAAACTCACCGTACAAGCTCCTCTACACGGTTGCGACACGCCGGAGTCTGGAGTTCGTCGGCCGACACTCGGGTATTCATTATTACTTTCACTTTCCTTTTGAGTAAACGGAGGGGCGGGCTGCTGTGCTCCAGTTAGAAAGGACAAACACCGAAGAGCTCAAAGCCGCAATGTCAAAGGGTTATATGCTGTTAAAGTCATAGTTCAGATCTTTTAAAGAGGTCAGTTATTATTTTCCTGTTGTAAATAGCTTCTTCTTTTTATATAACCGACCCCAGTTTGGACACAGGGCCGTAGCCAGACTTTAAAAAAATACTGAGGTCAACCACTGTGGAAATAGTCAAAACCAAGCTTTCACTTAAACAGCATTTAATCATAAGAAGAGCAGCAGTTCTACTTATATAATCTAAATGTTGTGGAATATAAGGCCTTGTATTTATTCTCCCAGGCTTTATTTTATTTTATATTTGATTATTATATCTTAATCTGATTTGTGTTTATCACCATTTTATATTTTGTCACCGTTTTAAAACCTTAACAAGTAGTTGTTAGTTTATCTGGAAAGAGAGGTATGTGTTAGAAGCGCTGGAATGTGAGCCACAGTGCCAGGCACTGAGGGGGAAGAAGTTGCTCTTTGACCTCCAGAGAAGAGGGACATCCTCTCAAGGAGGGGAGGGGACCTAAGCATTAAAACCAGAGAACATCCTTTTATTCCCTCAGACAATCTTGGGGTCCTTTTGGTTGCAAAACTTTGAGGTGATGTATCTTTTCACATTTCATTGATTGTCTCCCAGGTGCACCTGGTTTTTATTTGTGTAATAATTTGATGATTTTCTCTCTGCTTTTGGTAAAATAAATCTTAAACTTAAGGTATTGTCTCCTGACGGTCATTTCCATCAAGAACCCGGGTGAGGTGAAGGAGGAGGAGAACAGGTGAAAATCCTTACCTCAACACCACTCATTATCCCCCTGCACATCAGTTACAATGAAGACCAAAACTTAATTATAAAATAGAAGCATTTATTTAAAACAAGTGACCTGAATGTGTATATGACATGTATTTGTGTGTGTTTGGACTCAGGGCACAACCATGACGAGTCACTGAAATGACATGAATTAGTTTATATGGATGCTGATTGTTCACGCTGCACAAACACATTCAGAACACAAGATTTTAGCATAGATTTGACCTTTTTATCAAATACCAGTGAGGTGTTGTAGTTTTGGCGCTGGACCAGTTCTAGTGTGGTCCGGATGTAAAAAAAAAAAAAAAAAGTGCTAAAATCCCCATATATTGAGGTTTAACAAATTAGATTAGGGTTTCACAGATCACACACTTGGTTTTAAATGTTCTGCAATCAGTGCAGAATAATCTGGTCCAGGTTTGAAGTGTCTAGGTGTTGTAGTTTTTTAACTAGAGGAGATTAAAGATGCTGAAGGTAGTGAAAAATTAGGTGGAATCAGCCTTTAGCCATTTTTCGAATCGGATTCAGCTTCGTGGAATTGAAGGAGAATATTTTCAGCAAGTTACCTCGGTTGTGTTTCACCGTAAGTGGCGCTCTTCTTCTTCTGGTCTTTATTTTAGCAGTAAGGTAGCAAAGCTGCGCTCTTCTTCGTAGACATTGAATTTGACTGAACACAGTTGCAGCGCCTCCTACAGTAAACTGGTGGAGCTACACAGAGAACCACGCCATTCAAAAGCGTTGTTTTGATTGATTTTTTTTTTTTATAATATACACAGCAGAAAAATACTGAGGTCCGGACCTCGGTGTCCTCAATGGTAGCTACGGCCCTGCTTGGAGGGTGTGTTCGAAACCTTCGCTCACTCGCCACAGCTTGGTCAATATATCTTAAATGATAGAGTGGACACATACATAAGTGTTTGTTTTTTTTTTGTTTTTTTTTAGTATTTCCTGCCCTGCTTTCAACGCAGCCTACATAATGATGCCCTTAGTGTTCACAAGCAGGCGTGGCATGAAGCCAGAGGCCACACACGACGCAGGTGGTTTGCCTAAGAAAGTGTAACTTACATCATCTGTCTCCAGAACACTGGCCTTTTTATTTTACTAATGCGTGTTACGCTGTTTTCATTGTATCTAGTTGCACAAGCAAGGGCTGCAGCTGTTGCTAAATAACAACCTTTGGTGTGCTATAAACCTACAAAATCTTTCTGTGCAGAGCAGCTGTTTTTAAGAGTTGTCGTTTGTTGTTCAAATATTCACAAGAACAGAAAATCAGAAAATCCCAAGCGTGAATTCCCTCACCCAGTAATCCTGAATACATGTGTCTAGAGTTGGAGCAGAGAAGAGGTTTTCACAAAGGGTTCACTTCTGACCTTGACCTTTGACCCTGTTACCTTGAACTCACTAGGGATCATCCTTGACGCACGAGGCGTCCAGCTGTTCAGTTTGACATTTGTTACACTGTTGAAGAGTTAAATTAGAGCACAGACAAGATTCTGACAAAGCGGGTCACCTGTGACCTTACCTTCAACGCTGTGACCTTGAAATCAATAGGGATCATCCTTGATGCACGAGGCGCCCAGCTCTACAGTTTGACATTTCTATGTTACAGGGTTATGAGTTTAAAGCTTTGACAGGAAATTGTCCATTCACGGACGGATGGACGGAGTCATAACTTACCACGTCCCATCTGAGTGCCGAGTGTAGAAAAACGAGCTGAACAGCATTGTCATGGTTGAAATATGGCGTTGTGATTCCCAGCGTGTTTCACATTAAGACTTTGACGTTTTACATTCAGTTTTCTAACACATCCTGCAGGGTTATATTTCTGCCAGAAAGCCCGTGTAACACAGAACCGACTGCGGTGTGAAGGTTTATTAAAGTGTTCACAAGAACTGCGATGTGATTATTTTTCAGATTGGAACTGTTCTAAGATGGCAGCCTTGACCCCGTTCGGTTCAGTCTTTAGATTGTCGATCTGCTCAGATTTAAACTCCATGACTTCAGTTTGAAAAACAGGGGCACCTAACTACAACTCCCATCTTCCCCCATTTATCTTCAGCCATGACAGGTAGTTCCTGTTTCTAGCAAAACAGGTTTAGTTATATAAAGTAACAACTCTTCACAGCACTGTAGCTTATCATATTTTTCTCAGAACATGACTGGTATTTCCAAACTACACAAAAACAGCTCTCATGTGACAAGGCTTTGTGCTTTTTGTAACATAATCCTCAGGAGGCTGATCAGTGTTGTCATATGGGAAACGTCGAAGAATTGTGCTAGTTTAAAATTATCTATCACACCCAGTGGCTCAGAATTTTCTTCTACAATAGCATATTATTATAGCCAGGAACAAAATAATGTTTTTTAAAAACTAACGAAACAGAACAGCATCTTTGCTTGTGTGGAGTGCAGGATGAACCACCTGCTGTAAAAAGCAAAAAAAGCTATTTGTTTAGTAATGAATTATTTTGACATGCATTGAAGCAGTCAGAATATTATAAAAAATAGGATTTTTGGAATTACTGAATGTACATCATACAGAGGGCAAAATTATCGTATAAATACGATTATTACATCGTCTTCTTAAACCTGATATTTAACAGAATGTTTCATTGGAAATGGAGCGAAATGACCTGAACATTTTTAGCAAGTACAATAATTTAAAATGACAAAACGTACAACGTAAAAGTTCATGGACAAAACTGGTCTTTAATGTTCATTTCCACTTGTGCCATTTCTTGAATCCTGACTTCCGCCGTGGCGTACATCTGGCATGAAGACTTAATTTGAAATGCAAACACGAACAAGAGAACGTAAAAGAAGAATACACCACAAGAAAAACACGTCGGCCCCCTTCGCACTGAGCGACAGTCCCACTGCGCTGTCTGCGACCTACTGTGGCTGGATCGCGGCAAATTTGGAAAACCTCCTTCAATGTGAAGGCAATCAAAACACTGTATGCTCTTAGTACTTGCCGAACAGGTTAGTCCGTATTTTTAGCATCTCACCTCTGCCCTTACCACAATAAAGCTGTTTTTCCATTGTCCAGTTTCAGAATGACTACTTTCGACTTTAATCTACTCCACACATTGTCAGTGTTTTTCCATTTAACTGTGCCCTGCCTCAATGTGGGTGGATCATCATAGCACAGCCCAAAACTTGGCAAACACATGCACTGTGTTGTCAAAGGTATTCACTCACCCATCCAGATCATTGAATTCAGGTCTTCCAATCCCTTCCGTGGCCACAGGTGTATAAAATCTAGCACCTCGGCATGCAGACTGCTTCTACCAACATTTGTGAAAGAATAAGTCGATCTCAGGAGCTCAGCAAATTCCAGCGTGGTGCAGTGATAGGATGCCATCTGTGCAGTAAGTCCAGTCGTTCATTCCCTCTCTACTAAATATTTCACAGTCAAAAATGGAAGCGATTGGGAACGACAGCAACTCGGCCAAGAAGTGGTAGGCCATGTAAAACCACAGAGCAGCTCAGAGGATGCTGAGGCTCATAGAGCACAGAGGTCACCAACGTTCTGCAGTCAGCAGCTAGAGACCACCAAACTTCATGTGGCCTTCAGATTAGCTCAAGAACAGAGCATAGAGAGCTTCATGGAATGAGTTTCCATGGCTGAGCAGCTGCATCCAAGCCTTCCATCACCAAGTGTAAAGCCTCAGATGCAGTGGAGTAAAACACAACACCACTGGACTCTAGAGCAGTGGAGACCAACAAGGGAGGACCAACATCAAATTAAACCCTATGGAGGTCACTCAAGTTCATATGGTGTGAAGGGAGACAAGTGAATACTTTTGGCAATATAGTGTAGCACAGCAATGGAGGACATCGGGGTGATAGCAGCTGCTCAGTCTGTGGCTTTTTGTCAGGTCTGAGGGGAAACTAGACACCTGGTGAAACTGCAGGTGGCGAGACAAAACCCTTTGGAAAAGTACCGGAGAGTTTGTGAAGCCATACAGCTGCATCAAGCCAAAAACGAAAGGTTATGAATTAGCATATGAGGATAAGCTAACGCTAGCTTGCTACAGTCATTGTATTTAATAAGTCCTGTGTACAACGCTGTAAAAGCTTTGATGTCTGACGTTGTGCCCTGCAGTCTGCTGACGTTTAATCTTCAGCTTAACTTGGCTCAGTTAGAACCTGGGGCGAGGAGGTAAACGGGGTGGACTTGGGTAGGATTACACAGTAGAAAAACACTGAACATGTACCGAGTCGATACGAGTAGGTCTGAGTCGGGGCTGTGGTACAGAGCTATATGTACACCTCCTCTGGCAGCATCAGGATGTAGCTATAGGTGTTATAGGTATGTGCACGAGGCCAGTATGGTCAGTCCTGTTTTCAATTCTCCACAACCAAGCCACATTGGTGCACACAGTCTTAGTAGGATGGATACCCTCCCTCATGCCCTACCTGCCATAATAATAAACCACCATATCCTTGTTACGGATGTTTTGTGCATTCTCAGAACCATCGTGGCTATCTTATGCTCTATCATGTGTAATGAGGAGACAACTTTCTTTTTATTACACGCCTCACCATAACCTAAGCCCACCCACATTCTGATTGTTTTAACACGACAGCAGGATAATCATCCAGGGCGAAGGGGGTCTAAAATGGAGATCTTCTCAAATGACAGCTGGTGGACACAGCAGTCATACACAATAGTTGTTACAATTGAATACTGTCGCATAAAATGCACAAAAAGATTGGTTTTGATTTGCAGTGAGCAGGAAAATCACATGTAATAAGGGGATAAAAGAGGAAAGAAGGCTGGGCTGTCATAAGGTCACTTAGAAGTCAGGACCAACAACATTTCATGACAACTGAACTGAAAAAAAACAACATGGTTTGTTTACTGGCAGTGTGGTTTGAACGAATTCATTTTTTTTTTGTAAAAACTTGGGGCACTTAAAACCGGCACTGGGGTTACAAAAATGTACGGTTAGTAAAAATGTGGGAGGAATACCATTTTTTAGAGAGAGGGGGAAAAAAAATCATCTTTTAGAGTGAAATATTTCAGATTTTATGTGCCTTCAGGGTGGACATTAACACGAGATTCAGTAGAAATACTTCATGCAACAACCGTACAATTAGTTCACAAATAAAAAAATAACCTATAAAGTTAAATTAGATAAAAAAAAAACAAACTTCACAGTTATGTTTTTCTCACATTCATACAGATCAGACATGCATGCAGGATGAGATGGAAAGCACACCACGTAAAAAGTGACGCTCTTTGCTTCACGCTCGGCTAACGTACTGGATGATCAGCCGCAGCTTGTGCTGTAGCAGAAAAGTTCAGGGAGGTTGTTAGGAAACGCCGTCATGAAAAATACGAACCTTGTGCCCGTCCTGGCAGGTCTGATTACAGGAGCAAAGGCTAACTTCGAACCATAAAAAACAGTACATAAAGTGCTTTTGTGGAAATAAACAAACGATAAAAAAAAAAAGCCGTACAAAACAATTGTCAAAAAACGACGTATCAAAAGAAAGCACTTTGGGACATGGAGGACAGAGAGAGGATTCCTGCACTACACACACGAGCTGGAGATTTTTTGTTTTTGTTTTTAAGATTTAAAAAAAAAAAAAGAAAAAAAAGATGAGTTCAGACATGAGTGGAGGTAAGGAGGGTACGCTGTAGCATTTAACCCAGAATGAGGCTGGACTTGCCCCCTGGGGGGTTTCGACGGCCGGATGGTGCACCTGCAGCAGGTTCCTCCACCTGAGGGGGCTCCTCCTGCTGCTCTGGAGCTGCTTCTGGATCAGCAGTGCTGTTTTCTGAACACAAACGCCAAGGGGAAAGGTCACATTTTAAAATGAGAAATAAAAACAACAGAATGATCACTTTAATTTAGGGCACACCCGTTGGAAGTTTCCCACGTTCAATATAACCACTTGTAAATGGACGCGTCATCACCGGGGAATCTAAAACACACCCTGCCGGTGTCAGCTTCGTGTCCTCACACACTCAGCTGGATTATCTACGCTAACAAAAATGTTTGTTTCAGGGCTTTTTTTCACATGACCACATACTGAATTGCTTCTCTGCTTTCTCACAGAAACGATTCAATACTAAATTAACCATTAACAGAAACTAACGCTCGCTTTTAAAAACAGCTCTCTAAAAAGGTGCCCGGCGTCGAAAACTTCCTTATTTGTCTTTCGTTTCCTTCTATAAGGTTTATGGTTAAATGACTGCAGCGGTCAGGGGAGTAAACACTAAACCCTCCATTCACTTCAAACGTGAAGAAACATGCTTACCATTATCACCTACAGAATTCACTCCATCCTAATAAAAAAGAAAGAAAAACAGAGAGAAAGGAAAGGATTAGCATTCAATTTCCTTCACCATTTACAAAAGCACCCATCAAGAGAAATATAAACAAATGCACTGCAGCATTTCCTCTTAAAAGCCTTAGGCTTTGCTTCTTCTTTTCAGTTCTGTCTGGACTGAACCTTTAGAACAAGCAATGTCCTCTGAGGACACGAGGGGTAGGATCTCACAGGGCTGCAGCTGCTGGAGATTAGTTAGGGACTCAAAATTGTAAGAAAATAGGCAAATTTTCAGGTGCAGTGTTTGTGTGAAATCATTGCCTTATTTTGTGTGCGTGGCTTGTAAATTTATACTCTTGGCAATGCACATTTTTTTTGCTCCTCGCCTGAATCAAAGCTCTGGCCTCTCAAGTCAACACAGATGTTTTTATTAAAGATATTGGAATACTGGACCAGAAAGAGGAGTTAGGGAAAGGCAAGTCAGTCTGGTTCCCATGAGGAGAAAAATCAACATCACTCCTGTAAACAAGTTCATTCTGTGAGACTTGGAACAGAAGTCCTGACATTATCAGGACTTCTAAACAACAGGTGCTACCCTATAGTAAATTCTGCCATTACAACAGGCATGAACATGACCTAGTGTAAAAACTGAGATCCACGTTTTAAAACAAATGTAACCTGTCTGCCAATGCAGTACATCCACTTTACTTGACAAGATCTCTCAAAACAAATGTTTGTGTTTGATCTAAGTTTCAGATAAGACAGTAGACTGTTGTTGTTGTTTTTCTTTCAACTGCTCTGTTATGTGTGGGTGAACTCGCACAGATGCCCTCCGTGACACAACCTGGGGCCTCGGGATTATCAGACCACGGCACTGACCACAGAGCTACTGCAGCAATCAAACTGCAGATAAAATCAAAGATTCAAACTGTGTTAAAATACAGATCATGCTTATAGAAACTTACATTATGTGTAAATAGTTAACATAAGTCGGTTATTTACCGATGTGATCATAAGTAACAGAAAAATGTGCAGGTCAGCTAGGAAAATCAGAGATTGGAAGCAGTTTTTGTTTCTGAACAGCATCACCTGGATCGTGTTGGCCTCGAGGCCTGACGCCTGAACAGCTGCAGAGGAAAACACTGCACTTATGGTTTCACTTCACCCCCCCACCCGCCCGCCCCAACAACTCCTAATCCGAGGAATGTTCTTACTGTGGGAGGACGCTCTCCAGAGTGATTGGCCGTGTGGTTTCCACCTCTCCTGAGGGGGGCTGACGGCTCACCACACAGCACACCTGACGGCTTCCCTCCTGGAGGAGCAAGAAGATATACATCAGAGTGATAAGAGCCGTCTCACCAAATACAGAGTCATTTTGCACATTGTAGCTGAGCTAATGGAGGTATGGAAAACAGTTCTGTGTGTGTGGCAGGGTGGATTTACAGCCTGGGTTTTCTGAACCTTACTTCAGAACAGCTTATAGGTTCTAATCTTCTTACTGCTGTTTAATGATGTAATGTTTAACATGCTCCTTGCTCAATTTAATGGGGTATTTTGGACCTTTTGAGGTTAAGTTTGGTGGAAACGTTATGAGCAGTTAATATCTTACCTGTCGTATGTAGCTCTTTAAATGACTTAAAATTGAATAAATAAATGTTTTGTCTGAAAAGACAGACCTAAAGGCTAGTTTGAAAGCAGCTAAGAACAAAGTGAATTGCAAAACTATATTGCAGTCCATGCAAACGCTATTTTATAAAATAATTCTCTGGGTATTTGTAAATAGTGGCAGCAGCAGCTGGCTGCAGCACTTCCAGTGTAACCTGGGATAGTTCAGCGAGGTCTATGATATTTTATTTGTTATATAATATTTCTCCCCGCAGAAAAAAAATAAGTATAGTGCAAGATTTACATTGAGAGTAGAACTGAAAGTAATAGTGTCTGCATGAACTGCAAGTTAATGAAAATAAAAGAGTGAAAACAAATCAGGGGGAAGCAGAGCAACAGAAACAAACTGGAGCAGCAGCTGCAACAGGAAGGGTTGAAGCAGGTCTGGGACTAAAAAAAAAAAAACCAAGATCACGAGTTCCCTTCCTGTTGGAGACCATGACCTCGCTGATGAATGCAATCTGTTTATTTTAAATCAGATATGATTTACATGATACATTTACTTTCCCTTTGGGATTAATAAAGTATTTTTGAACTGAATTGTATTTGATTGTTCTACCAACCCCCACCACCTGGAACATATGTCTAACCCACCTCTCTCCACGACCTCACAACCAGCTAACACACCCTCCTTTTCCCCTAATGACCTGCAAGCAACTTGTCATCCTATCCTTCCCTCTTCCACCCCCGTTACTTTATCACTGGCTTCACCCTTAACAATCCATCCACTCCAGGTCAGAAGGGAACTCGACAGGCCTAAAAGTCCTTACATCCTGCTCCTCTCAGCTGTGTGACATCATGATTTACTTGTTGAATCTAAGCCTGCAGCTGCAGAAGATTTCCACGGTCTGGAAGACATTGTGTCTGGTCCCAGTTTACAAGAGGAAAAAAAAGTGACTTGAGACCCATCGCCTTAATGAAAGTGCTGGAGAAACTGCTCCTCTCCCACATCAGACCCAAAGTGAAAACATTCACAGACTCCTTACAGTTTGTCTATCAGCCCAATATCGGTGTTGGTGATGCTCTCACAGAGGATCCGTGCCCACCTGGATATCACTGATGCTTGTGTCAGGATAATATTCTTTGGTTTTTCCAGTGCATTCAATACCATCCAGCTGCAGCTGCTCAGTGAGAAGTTGAAGAGAATGCAAGTGGAGTCTGAACTTCTTTCATGGGTGCTGGACTACCCAACTACAAAACCACAGTATGTGCTGCTCCAAAACTGTGTCTGACACTGTTCTTTGCAGTACAGGAGCTCCACAAGGAACCTCCTTATTTACCCTGTACACTTCAAACTTTCAATGCCATCTCAACTTCTGTTTTCTCCAAAGGTTCTCTGAAGACTCTGCTGCTGTGGGTTGCATCAGGGTGGAATGGAAACATGGAAACAGTATACAAGGAAGGACAGAGAAGGCTGTCTTTTAACATCTGCAAACCACTGCAGTGCTCCTTTGAAAGTGCTGCTGTAGCCAGAGCCTTGCTCTTTGGGGTGCTCACATGTCATATAAACAAAGACTTAAACTGATATTAATGTGTTATTCCACCATCAGAATAACACAGAGCTGGGTTGATCAGGTGGCTGAAGGAGGATGCTAAGGAGAATAAATGCCATCATGAACAACAGGCACCCACTTCATGCCCTGGAGGAGCACCTTCAGCAACGTTACAGGAGGTATTTTCCTGCCAGCTGCCATCAAGCTCTATAATAAGTAATGAATTAATGTATCCACCACTTTGGTTCAGTGTATTTTTATGCACTATATTTTTAGCATTAGTGTATTTTATATCAATATTTTTAGTTGTAGTATTTTAGTATTAATATTAATATTTTTGAATCAATATATTCTTTGTTGCTGTTGTATGTGTAACAGAACTGCTGCTGCTGTGACTCTGTAATTTCCTGCAAAGGATCAATAAAGTATCCATCTAATCTAATCTAATCCTGAAGATTGGAGCTGTTGGATGATGGGCAAACTTTGGAAGTGAGTTCACCGACACTGTACTGACAAACTAATAATGTCCAGTCCAGGTGGACCCACTTCCAAAGTGACTGCTGCCATCTTAAAACAAGCCCAGTCTTCAAAATTTCACAGCATTTCATGCAAATGTTATTTTTTAAACATTTAAAGGTTTTTTTTTTTCTTACAGAAACATTATGATAATCCTGCAGGTAGTGTCATACCTGCTACTGCTAGCTGCTGCTATTTGCTGGTAAATAGCCATAGTATATCTGTGCCGTTTCCATATTTCTTTACCTTTATTCCAGCTTTTAATCAGAGCTTGCTTTTAAAGTTTTAATTTTATGAAGTGCTCTTTCTTTGAGCGCTATAATTTGACATTCTGATCTCTCTATATGCTTTTATTGTTCTTTGGCACTTAGAAATAACGCTGCCTTGCCTTGCAAAACAGCGTTTGTATGAACTGCTAAGAAACTTTTAAGACTGGAGTATTTTTAGGATGGCAACAATCCACTTCACCAAAAAGTCAAAGTAATATTTCAAGAGTAAACACGATAAGAGTACACATATTTTGAGATAAAGAGAAGAATCAAACACCAAATCGCTGACTGGCATCACTGGAACAAATATCATTTAGTGGTCTCAATGTGATTTCTGAAAGAACAAAGGGGTTGAGGCCAAGTGAGGAAGTGACACGGCTGTAACAGTCGACACAAAAAAGGGTTAAGACAGGAGGATAATAGCTGATGGTCTCTGTGACCAGCCGGTCGTGGGATTTTGAGTAGGAGGGGGCTGCTGGAGGGGGCTTGCGCAATAAGAAATTTATAAAAGGTCAGAGGCCGCTGAAAAGGGGGACTCGTTATTCCAGTCCAGTCATATTGCAGAACTGCACAGAAAAAAGGGGCTTTTGAGTCTCATAAGTGTGAAAAGTGAAGGTCAACAAGTGGGGAGAAGTGCAGCCCACAGATCGAGCTAACTCGAGAACTGTAGTCTAATAATGCCACAATCTGAGCCTGCCTGACATTCATTTATGACAAAGTGTGCTCAGTTTTTACTTCTCTGCAGGGGGAAAAACAAATGAAGTCACAAGTTTCACTTTCACACCAAATGTCTTCGGAACACAAGCTTTGTTCACAAGGAAGTTTATTTTGAATGAAGACCAAATACTCCTTTCCTGCCTGGAAGGAAGCTCCTCAAATTCCAATAAAACCTACTGTCCGAGATTCAGAAGACAACAGCTTTTGTTAGAAGTGACTTAAAAATAAGCATTCAAATTTGACACATCTGCCTGCTGTTAAGTATATTTTATGAGCCTTTGGTTTTTCACTTCTATAATTATCTTAAACCCCATTCCCTTAAGTCAGAAAATGTGGATTTTATGTGTGGAAACTGTAAAAGTTTAGGTAAAGGGAGTCAGTAATTCAATCTTGTTGATCTTGAAAATCCATTCTTTTGTTAGCTGCTCTATCGCCTCATCTCTCCACCAGAATCGACCTGTATGAATTCTTAACAAGGTTCCTACATGTTTTCCAGTTGAAATTCCACATTTTGCCAGACTCAAATTTCCAAATATCTTCTCAGTTTATCATTATAAAGAAAGTAACCGTTGAGGATGTACTAATGGTTCCTCATTTAAAATGTTTTGTATGGCTTTAAAACTAGTAGCAGAAGAAGGCTCGTACACAACACCAACCAATCAGGCCAAGTCTCTAAGCACTGCGCGGTTCGACATTGATGGAAAATTGTTTCAGTGACAGTTTGTATTTTGTTCCTGTATCCTTCCATGTATTGTTTCTTTCCAGGACCTTGTATAAAAACTCCAACGAAACTAAATCACACCAAGGTGGTCCTGTGTGAATGGATGCCTTGTATTCACCCAATATTATTAGTCCAGAGAATAACACAAACTCTGCTTATCACACATAAGCAGGTTGTCACTTGTTCTTGTTAGCAGACAAGGAATATCTTTGTTTACAGACTTGTACAAGTACCCTGATTGTTGTAAACACCAGTGAGCAAGCAGGAACATGAATGTGAGTCTGACTTTGCTTCCTAGATAGAAGCCATCCTGTTAAATCAGGATGAAAGGATCACAGACCAAGACCTTGTCCACGGGGAAGATTGGCAGCTATCCTAAATATTTTACACTTGTGAATAATCTTTCTCACTGGAGAATGATGAACTCCAGATTGTTTGAAAATGACTTCCCTAATCTATTATATTTTTATAAAACTTCCCAGTTTAACGGGCTTGCTGATGTCGTTCCTCCTTGGCATTGTGCTGACACACACCTGGACGCTCCAGAGCAGCAAACAAATAAATCTCCTGCTTTCATAGGAGGTGATCACACTGAATGATGATCAGTTAATCAGCAGCACCTGGCTGATAGTTTCCCTCTGAAAGCCTCTGGAAGCAGCAAGAATCAAGTTAGTTTTTTCCACACACAACTTTTCTATTTTGGCTTCTTTTTTGTATAATAAATAAAGACCTGGTGGAATCTGTTGTGTGTTTTTCTACACTTGAAGTTAGATCTGAACAATTACAGAACCTACAAGTTGTTCTTCACTGGCTAAAAAACAAACCTCAAATTTAAAAAATATAAATAAATATCTTCTCAATGTTTTCCTAAATTATTAATTATTTATTTAACAAACAGTTTGTCAATAAGTGTTTACTGGGTAAATAACAGAGCACACAGTGAGCTGTGAGCTCTGAAATGACTCGAAAGAAACTCCAAACATCACATCTGACAGGATGAAAATGTGACCTAACCTCCTGCTCACTAACAGGATTTATTAGACACTGATATGAGTTTCAAAAATGACTTTCAGATATTCTGTGGCACTGTAAGTGTGAAGCAGTTACATCAAACAAAAAAGGATGATCTACTGATGTTCAGTCAGGTCTGATGTTCATGTGTCTAATTCTGCTGAAGGAGTTTGAACAGAGACAGAACTGGGTGTAAACTCATCAGATTTCCTCTTATGGTAGTGACGGTCAGGTTAGAGAGAAGTTAAAGGTCACAACCCAGCTGGCACTGAAAACTGGCTGGTTACCATGGTTACAGGCCTAATGCACCTCTCTTTTAGAAATAAACAACTTCTACGAGGTCAGCAGGTTACCATAGGTAACCCCAGTTTTCATAAATAAACAAGCGTGGAACAAACACATTCACTCAGTGATTCTCCTCGATCGGAGTAAAAGCTCAGTTTGGTTCTTGTTGGAAAACAAACCAGAAGTCATGAAAACAAATTCAGGAAAGATGTCGTCTGCAGACGATGACCGGGTAAATAAAACCAACGCTTCCTTCTCTAAACTTCTGCAGGAATTGTCCGAACAAACTACTGTTTTCTGCTTTTAGTTTTCTGGAAGGTTTTAGTTCTTCAACTACTTCTGCAGACTTTTACCTGTTTTAGCCAATCATCAAAAAGTTCAGCTCATGTAGGAGATGGGTGCTGGGACAGCTGCTTTCTGGAACAATTAGCTTTTAGCTAACATTTTGCCACCATTAGCTTTTAGCTAGCCTTTTGCAACTTTTAGTTTTTAGGTAGCCTTTTGCCACCATTAGCTTTAATCTAGAGTTTTGCCACTTTTAGCGTTGTCTTTGCTACTTTTAGCTTTCAGCTAGCATTTTGGAAATTTTAGCATTTAGCTAGCATTTTGAACTTTTAGCTTTTAGCTAGCATTTTGGAATTTTTAGCTCCTAGCTACCATTTTGCTACGTTAAACTAGCCTTTTCTTACTTTTAGCATTTAGATAACCTTTTGCTACGTTTAGCTAGTGCTCTGCTTCTTTAAACTTCAGCTCCTTCAGCAGATGTTAGAATATCTGGACTTTTATTGTACAAAGAACTGATTTCATTGATTTGTTTTCACCTGTATTTTAGTTTTAGTTTGATTTGATATTTTCCTTATTATTACTGATCTGAAAGCTCTTGTGTCAGCTGTGGGTGGTTTAAAAAGAACCTTTTCTTCTTTCTGGGTCATGAAAAGCCTCACGGACAATCCTGGATTGGACGTGTGGACAGGATCCGTTCTGCAGCAGCAGCTCGCACCGCTGCGGTTCTGGGGAGACTGGGTCTCAAAGCCTCCAGGTCTCCGGAGCCTCCAGACAGACGCCGGCATCAAGCTGCACTCAGAGGATGGAGGATCTCCCCTCTGTTCTCGGAGGACCCCCTCCACCTCAGAGAGGAGAGTGTCAGCATATCACTGTCTGCCAGCACCACAAACAGCTCCAGCTCAGCTGATACTCAGACTCCCCAGGAGCTGAGAGCCATCCCTCTCATCACAACTCCTGACGAGGTGCCAGCCCCACCTCCTCCTACACCCGCTGCTCCACAGCCCAGGAGGAGAAAGTCCCTCATCCCTGTGAGGATCGGGGGGATGCTTAGAAGACAAGGTCAGTTATTTTACACTTGTTCTCATAAAAACTTCACATCATTTCAACCAAACAGCGACATTTAAACCCAGCAGATAAATTTAACAAGAAAGCCTCCAACAACATTCAGCCTCCAACTTCTGATGACAAATCTGAATGTTTTACTCAGAAATGTGGAAATATCTGATGTTTATGTTCCTTATTCTTGTGTTTAGTTTGTATTTTCGTCGTTTAGTGAAACTTCAAAGACAGAACAAACATTTTGTGCACATTATTGAAAACTTAGCAGCTTTACTGTGAGTGAAATGAAGTTACAGTCAGTGATGAATATTTTAATCTCGATGCTAACAGAGAAAGAAGCAGTCAGTCTTCAGAAAGCTGAACCTCAGGGGGAACCGGTCAAAAAAGGGCCACGACTTTTCCGACGTAACTCGGTTGCTCCTCTGCCTCGACCCGCCGCGGCTCCTAAAAAGACTCGTCCTGCTCCAGCTCCAAAACCTGACCCACCCAAAACTAAAAGACCTGCTCGAAGAGCAGCTGTGGGCTCCACAAAGACCACAAACATGAAGAAACCAGCCCTCCAGACTGTAAAAGCTCAGCCTAAAGAGGAGCTTAAGCCACTGCCAAACCCTGTCCAGAGTCTGTCTCTGGTCTTCCAGCATCTCAGCCAAGACGACTGGTAAACCTCTGACCCAGACAGCAGATTCTAACCTTTCCTACCTGCAGAGCAGACAACTTCAGCTTTCATGTTTTTCTGCATCTCCCACTGAGCTCTAAGACAGTCAGGACAAACTAACAACTCTGCTTTGATGCTTTTCTGTGACCTGGATCCTGCAGGCAGAGTGCAGCAGAATAATTCCTTCCTCTTTTCACAGGGAGAAGAAAGTGGAGGGGCTGGAACTGCTCCGAGCTCTGGCACAGCACCACCCAGACACACTGATGGACAAACTGCATGAAGTGTGTTTGGCCCTGATAGAGGATGTACCGTCTCTGTTTACTCTGAGCTCTTTTGTCCACGTGTGTCCATAAGAATGGACACTTGGACCATCTGTAGTAGAAGCTTGGCTCCTCACTGCTGGTTCTCCTTCTGACCCCTCAGATAAAGAACCTGCGCTCCTCCGTGGCCTGTGCAGCCATAGACACCCTCGGCTCTCTCTACACCCACCTGCAGAAGGACATGGACGTACAGGTGGAGAGAACAGGCCGTGCTCTGCTCCTGAGGGTGGCTCAGGCCTCTGCCAACATCTTTGTTCAGCAGCAGGCCAACCTGGCCCTGGAGGCCATGGTGAAGAACTGCAGCCCCGCCCGCATGCTGACGGCTCTGCTCAACACTGGACTGAGGTGAGGTCAACATGCAGACAGAAACTCTGAAGATGTGCACAAGCTGCAGAGATCAACAGGAACGTGATGATCTGTGTCCTTCCTCAGCCACCTGAGTGCAGCAGTGAGGGCCAGCACCGCTCAGCAGCTCCACCTGCTGGCTGATGAGATGGGAGTGACTGCCATGCTGACAGCAGGACAGAGTTTCACCTCCCGCTTCCTTCTGGCTCTCAGTAAGATGTGTCTGGATGCTGCAGCTGCAGTCAGGTCAGTTCTCACCGTCTTTAGCTCACAACTTCTAATAGAAAACTCACTAAGTTCAATTCATCGTTCCTACGTTAAAGCTTTGATTTGTGTATGTCCTCCTCCACAGGCCCCACGGACTCGCTGTCCTCAAACAACTGAGTCTTCATAAAGACTTTATGAAGCTGTGGCAGAAAGCCGTGGAAGAAAAGGAGCGTTTCTCTGTGCAGAAAGTCCTGCAGAAGGCGAGAAGGATGTAGGCGAGCAGAGGGACGCCGGGACAGAGATGGAGGACTGAAGTCTTTTTGTGTCAAGAACTTGAACTGTTCCTCCAAAACCAGAACTTAAGTGACATCCATGAACTCTAATGCAGAGACGTCACGTCTGTCCCGCCGTGGCCTTCGACACGGGCCTTTGTGTGAATTCTTTAAATGTAAATAAATAAATAAATTGTTCAACTGAAAATATCCCTCAGGTTTTACTGTATACATGCAGGACATGTTGGTTTGAAACATTACCTTTATTGTTAATAATAATAATAATAATAATAATAATAATAATAATAATAATAATAACAAAAAACAACAAACTTCATTCTATTAAGTTTTAAGTGACTTTTCTGAAAAGGCAGAAGTAAAAGGAGGAAGTGAGAAATGGGACGTCATCGGATCGATTCAAACTAAGTTCTGTGAAAACTGAACTTTATAATTGAATGTGGGAAGTAAAAAGAAGAAGGAAATATTGAACGGGTGAAGGTTTCAATATGAATTTAGACTGGGGCTATTTAACACTTCTATAAAGGGCAACTTTCATCACTTTTAAACTTAAATTGTGATGGGGTTGTAGTTCACAATAGCAATAGTCACTTCCATGTCCAAAATCTGTAATTAAAAAAGCCACCAGAAGTTGCCTATGCTGTGGAGAACTTTGCCAGAACAGCAGAACACAATGACCACCCAAGAAGAAAGTTGCGACGATGACGTCTCCAACTCTAATGTGAGCTCATATGATGACTGAATGCCCCAAACAGCTGCCATCATTACAAATATAATGACAGCAATTATAGCCGAACAGTTCATCAAACCACAGGACATGTCTCCAAAAAGTAAGGTTTTTGTCCCCAGGTGCAGTTGCAAGCTGTAATCTGGTTTTGTAACGGTGCTTGCAGGGTAATGGCTTCTTCCTCACTAAGTGGCCTTTCAGCTCATGTTGGTACAGGATTCATTTCACTGCGGATAATGACACTCTGACCAGCTTCAGCAGGATTTTCACAAGACCTTCTGCTTGATTTGAATCAATGGCTGATTAACAGGCTTCTGCAGAACATGAAGAGGTCATTTAACCACTGAATCAGGTGTGTTGGAGCAGAGAAACAAGGAAAACATGAAGGATAGTGGCCCGCAAGGACCAGGGTTGCCTACCCCTACACTACAGGAAGCTTATGGTCTAGGTGCAACCTGCTAAGAGAGATTTAACTAAATATTAGTAGGGATGTATGTATATATTTGAGTCTGTATGAATAAATTGGAGTATTTGTGGATTAAAGAAAATTCACAATAAATTTAAACTTGTGCGCATAAATCTTGTTTGTAAAAAAAAAAAAAAAAAATCACTGATGTATGTTCTATAGTCATTCCACACTGGGGTAAAAAAAATGGTTCAAACAAATCAATAAAAACTTAAATAAATGAGTCATTCATGCTCACGATGAGTGCATAAAACGCAACCGTAGGTTCACCTGTTTGATATTTTGGCAGTCCTATAAAAACGAACCACAGGTTGATCCAGCAGCCATTTAAGAGTTATGGCTATCCCTTTTTTTATTTTTCTTTCCAATAACACAATCTAAAACAACTAAGAAAAGAAAAGAACTTAATGAAATAACACAACCTGTTTTTTTTTCTTTTAAACTTTTGCACAAATGCAAAGAAGAGAATAGAATAAACCATTTTACTGATCATTAAAAATTTGACCCTGTTCTTGTCGGAGTTGTTTAATGTGAAACAGCGTTGGAAAGCTGAACGTGGATGTAGAGAGTACCTGGTGGGTTGTTCCTTCGATTGGCGTAAGGGTCTTCAGGCTCAGCAAAAACGCTGGAGGCCATCTTGTTTTTCCTGGCAGGAGCCTTCTCCTCATCTGAACCGAGTGAAATGTTGGAGCCCCCACCAGGAGGGCGCAAAACCCTGCAAAGAGACAGAGACGACGTCGTTACCAAGAGCTGGACAGTATTGGGCTGATTCTTCTGTTCCTTTTCAACACTTCACAATTATTCATGGAGATGTTCTAAGAAGAAATGCATACTGGAACGCTGCACTTAAATTACACAGCAATAATCAACCGAATACAGTCATCCAAACATAATAATCAAGCTCAGTGAACTTTATTATAGGACTTTTAAATGTTGCTGTAGCATATTTTTAGTAAATTGTGATTTATTCAAATTTTTACAATGAAACAAAGAATAACCCACAGCCACATGCACAATGAGATTGGATGGGTAGAAAAACCATGAAGAGACGTAACTTTGGGTTTAAATCTAAATGCATCGGTTTGTTTTGTCTTTGCACCAATAAAATCGGATCCGTTTAATTATTAACATTATGGTCCTGTTTAATAAATAACCACTCGGTGGAATCTGTTTTGTACAGAACGTAAAATCCTCTTGAGGAACAGATTGGTTTTATTTCTTGGCACAAATAAAACTTTTTTTAAAAAAGCTTGTTGTTCTTCTTTTTTTTAACCATTTTTGACACAAAAGTATTACGATTAAGAAAACGGTAACAACATTGTTATACAGAGCGTTAATGACATCTGCTGTCTGCTTTGAAACTTTACACTTCATCTCAAGTCTGTTTCTTTTTGTTAACTGCGAGTCGGGGGTTTTAAGAAAGCATTTTGCAGTTTTAAATTAGGGACCGTTTCTGAGCAGCCATTGTTTGTTTATTGTTTTTTTTTAATAAAAAGTGCTCTGAAAGCCAAGACAGTTCAATGAAGCAAAATTCTCACAATGTTGTAATGTCAGCATTTTCTACGTAATGTATGGAAGATGATTTGCATACAAGCCATACAAGTACAATAAAGATGAGGTTAATTATCCTTGTAGGCCTTTACTAGCAGAGGCACTGAACCTAATATGGAAACTAGCAAGGGGGAACTTTACCGTCTATGTTAGCGTAATACTTCTGTGTGTTTTTGTTTGTTTTGTTTTTCAGTCTGACTCTTGCATCATCATATGTTGCTCTCATAGAGCTGCTTCTTGGAGCAATCATTCCCTTTATGTCCTATTAGGATGCACAAAAAGAAAAAAGGCAGGGCAAGACAAGGCTCCTTTTTCAAGCAAACTCAAGCAAGTGGAGTGGACATGACAGCTTGCTTTCACAAACTTGAAAACGAGTGCGACCATTTGGCTGCTTTAACTAGAGGTCGACCAATTTAAGGCTTTCTATAGCCGATGCCGATGGCAATCTTTAGAAATCAGGGCGACCGATGGCCAATACCTGACAAGGATTTAGTTATTTTTTGGTCAATAACTATTTATCATTAAACAAAATATAACAATAATAGCTCAACTTCAATAAACATTTGTTTAACAACCTTTAAAATATCTTGTACACTTAAAAATAATACAAAAAAAACCCATTCTTGCTAAAAAAAAAAAAAAATTGTGGGCTTTGGTAAGCTGGATGTAGCAGCTGCTGCATCCTCCTTTTACCTACGTGGTTATTGAACAAGTACTATATTCACAGGCGTGGTCGATTCCCAGTTTTTTAAATAAAAAGTGACCAGTATCATCTGATTCACCGTCCAGTCTCTAGCTTTAGCAGTAATAGTTGCATAGTTTATTTGCACAGATTAGATGTAAAGAAAATGAAGAAATAATGGGGTTTATGTATAATTGGCTGTGATCATTTCAAGGGAAATGTTACATCCTAGTAAGTGACAGGATGTTGACCATCCCAAATAAACAAACACACACCAAATAAATAAATAAAAAATAAATTTGCTGATAATGTAATAAATATAACAGGGCTGCTGCATTGTATTAAATATTTCTTCTGTAGCTCTACCTTATTACCAGGCAACTATCCCCTGAAATATTTTTAATATAACACATGCATGATGATGTTAACATTTGCTCTTTTTTTATAACTCTGAACAGATTAAATGGTATACCTGCAGGTCTCGTACCTTTTATTTCACTGCAACAACTAAATCGTTCTTAACAGGTTCTTAATGTTACACAACTTTTAGAAAGCGCCTTGAAATCTTCACCATTCTGGTTCTTCTGTTTCTGATCATCAGCGGCTCTGGGAATCGGCCTGATGTCAGGTGTGGCCAGCTGTAACATGGCTCTGGTCCCCAGCAGGCAACACGCAGGGCAGACTTATTGTACATCTGCGGTTGTCTTGACAACTGATCTGGAATCTGCGGAGGCCCCACCCAACTGTGACCGAGCTGATGTCTCCGACCATTTCCAAACTATGACCACATAAAGCTATTTATTAGGAAAATTACAGACCACCTCGCGGCAGTGTTAAAGGCCTGCGGAGGTACCAACACCTATCAGTCAAGCCAGTATGCGCTAGCCGTGCAGCGTCTGTGCTAAGGGCTACATGCTAACTTGCTAAGTAGCTTCCGCAGGAATACTCCTGTAACGAACAAAACAACGAGGTGTGGTATCACGCTGTCGCTGTGCTTCGTTTCGAATGGTCAATACACCAATGGGATTTATCAGGCCTAAAAAAAATAACGTTTTTGATGCAGTGTAATGGCGAAGTCAAGAGGATGCTGAACTTGGGTTTAATCGTGGCTAACAGGTTCACAACAGACTGACGCCTTTTACCTGGAACTGCTTTTAGCGCCGGGCTCCATCCCTTGAAATGTCGTGGTAGTCGTCATTTATACGCAAGATAGCGGATACTAATAATTTACCTGCTTGAATACACGCGAACTTCACTTCTGTTAACAACACTTCACCGCCTCATTATTGTCTAAACCAGCTAGCGCTTCTGACAAAATCTTCATCCACCTGCCTCCAGTCCGGTTAGCCAAAGCCCGAGATCTAACTTCCGGTGGCGTTTTCAAAATAAATGGGAGTATGACAAAACGCTGCGTAATTGTGTTCCTATTCAATCGGTTCAACAACTAATTTAAAATATTTATGACAAAGAAACAACCTTTTTGGCTACAACAAATATATATATATATATATATATATATATATTTATGACATAGCAACAATAATAAAGATATCAATAACCTATGGTCTTTTATCTTTACATGAAGGCTGTCCGTGTTTCCGGTAATTTTCTACATTTTCGCTGTTCTTCCAGTTAATCAGCTCGTCCTTATGCATAATTTAACTACATTAAATGGATTAGTTTTAATCTTGTTTGGGATTATCAAATGTTAAAATGTGAAGCAGTTTTGGTATTAGATGCTACATATTCTAAGTTGCTATAAAACGTGAAACTGCAAGCTAAAATGTACATTCTACAACATTTTAAAAATGTGATACATGTTTTTATAAACTTAAAGGAAGCCTGGTTTATAGGCAAAACTTCCACTATTATAAACAACTTTGGGGGGAAATCATTCAGCAGCAGTTACATATTTAGACAACTAAAAATAATCAGAGGTGGGTCTTTAATGACTACAAAACCAAATGTTTAAAAAAGTCATTTTATTCCAATAATAAATTTTAAACAACAGATGTCAGCAAATTTAAAACACAGGCTTAATGACAAAATACTAACCGAATCAAAACCTGACAATGTATAAAAACGAGAACTGATTTTTTTTTTTACTTTCCAACTCTCAGAAAATGAAAAAATAAAAGGAACTTAAATGTTTAATATCTTCAGCACAATAAAGTCACCGCAGCTTAAAAGTTATCTACACTGCACAGTTCAGACATGATAACGTACGAATGTCAGCGTGCTAATAGCCTACAACTGTCCTGCTGCCTTTCAGCATTTTGTACTTTTGTACTAATAATCCACTGGATGGTATCAACACTGGTGGTGAGCATTTTGAAGACTGGGTTTACAAAGATTTTCAGGGACAAAAAGAGAGGTAGGGATGTTCGTAGAAAACAGTCTTTAAAGAGAACCTCCTCCGGTCTGCTGTTGGAACACATCGATTGTATCTTCATCCTCCATTTCTAACTGTGAGGGTGAAAAAAAGTCAGTTAGCAGGTTAGTTAGAAACTATGAGCATAAACATTTAGTGTCGTTTCTTAATCTTGTGTTTAATGCTAAAACATGTATTGTGATCGTACATACTCCCCATCAACTTATTGGTTAGTTGCGTTTCACTGACTCAGTGACCTTTGCACCGTTTCTGTAAGGCTTAAAGGAGAGTTCTCATTCTTCTACAGCGCCTGTACAGCAACGCCATCAGGACTGTTCATTCCACTACAATAAATGCCAATTTAGTATGCGTTGCATTCAGCTAGATGCATTTAGCATAATGACTGAGTCTTGATGTTTAAACCCGGACAGTGAGGCTCACAAAAACCTCATCAAGCTCTCAGACCAAGACACAAGACCTCGCACGTCAAGATAGAGGCCACGAAAAGGTGCTTTTTAGTGGTAAACCGGGCCCAAACTAGAGTCTGAAACAGGCAACAGGGTGACTTGCATCAAAAAGGTTAATTGTTATTGCAAAAGGAGAAACAAAAAAAAGAAACAGGCAACAGGAGTGTACCCCACACACGACCGACAGACAGGAGATCGGCCTTGGTTTGCCTCCTGATGATTAGTACAGCCTATTGCTGAACTATTTTACTGATTTTTAGGAGACATTTTACCACCTAAAAAGGAATCACTCAAAATCATGACAAATACCTAAAAGGAGATTATCGTACATGTGAAATAAACGGAGCTGAATGGGGCTCTACACATAATTCAAACAAAACCTCCCAGGTGCAGAAAAATTAAATCAATTCTGCAATTTAAACACAACATTGTCCAGGTTTTAGATGTTCAAAGAAACTAGAAACAAAGTATTAATGACATGTTTTACAGAAAAATCAGATGGCATAAAAATTCACTGCAAAACATCAGAGTCAGGCAGCTTAGACTAACGCTCAGGGTCTCCTGACTGCAAACAGTCAGAGAAGACAAAAAGTGAGCGTCAAGGTGAAGGCTGCACTATATTGGAAAAATTTGCGATAAACCCACATTTTCCTCACCCCACATGCTCTTTTCTATCATCCCTATCATCTAAATCAAGTGCAAGTATCAAGGCCAGTGAGTCTGTTGAATTGACCAAATATATATCAGTTTCCAGAACATGAACGCACTGTGCTTGAAATATAGTGATCTATGATGTTTTGCGCTCACAATAAATTTGCGATACATTGTGCAGCTCTAGTGAAGGCGCACATACGTTTAATCCTTACCTGTGAAGGCGTGTCTGTTTCATTGATAGGCTGCCCATCAAATCGAAATCTTATTTGCCTCATTGACAGTCCCTGAGGACGACAGAGGAAAATTATGAAGAATGCAAAAGTCCTTTAAAAAGGATAAAAACAAGTGACCATAAATTACAATGTTCCCACTATTGCTTATTAATGATTTGAACTTATTTGCCCTGCAAAGGCTGAGATGTTGTGATTGTGATCATGACAATAAAAGTGACACATTATAAAATCAAAACAACCGCTAAACAAAGGTTTGGCAAGATTTTAATTGATTAAATGTGTCAATATCATGGCTCTAGAGCAGGGGTTGGCAACCTTGGTCCTGGAGAGCCACTATCCTGCATGTTTTACTCCAACACACCTGATTTGAATCAATGGGTGATAAACAGGCTTATGCAGAACATGAAGAGGTGATTAAACCACTGAATCAGGTGTGTTGGAGCAGGGAAACAAGTAAAACATGCAGGATAGTGGCTCTCCAGGACCGGGGTTGCCTACCCCTGTTTTAGACTAACCCTTTCAGGTTTGTGCGCAGACAAAATTTAGATGCACCCCAAATTTTTCACAAAATTACATTATCTCTGTCATTTCCCATATAGGTTGACAGTCGTGTAAATGAAGGTAAACGTCATTTTACCTGTAGCACAAACCTTACTTATTTTTAAATAAAATTTATAAAGTGCTGATATTTAAAGTGTCTGACAAACAACAATTTCAACAAACACAAATGATACAAAACGGTTTGCCAGTCCCAAATACTTAATCACTCCCAGCTCGTCCATGTCCTTCTGACATTTTGTTTTATAGACTTTAAAGACAGTTTTTTTAACTATATATAGTATTTATCTATATCATTTTTTTGTTTGACATCATTAATGCACAAATTCAAGCACCACAAGGAAAAATATATTATTATTATTATACACAACATTTTATCTTTACCCAATTGTCATTTAAGAAAAAAAAAACAAACAAACAACCATAAGAGCAAGGAAGGGCGAGATTCTGCGTCAGATTGTGTGTCGATCATTATAAATGAGCCGCCAGACTGGCTCGGTTTAATCCTGACAATAATCTGGTAAATATTAAGATACAAAATTGAATTTTGTAATGTAAAGTTGATGTAAAAACTGATAAAACCGACCTATTTTTAATGCATCAGTCGTTTGTTTTCCTCTTCTCACACTGTTTTGAGCCTTAAGTAAATTTTAGGAGGTGCTTTTATTGAGTTCCTCTTGTCTTCGGCTAACATGAGCCGAAAAAAGGCATGAAATGTTAGGGGTACCCATGTAACCCAGGGGAAAAAAATCTGTCACATCAAATTGGTTGCACTCCAAGCCCAGCTTCATTTAAAGACTAATTTGAATTATGTAAATGTGCGTGAAAAGAACACTTGCATTTCTGCCTTTTATCATCTCTTAAAAATTATTTTTCCCATGAATAATAATGGGAAACGTGGTCACATAGACAACTCTCACCTGCCGTTCACAATAAGCTTTCATCAGTTTGCTGAGAGGAGTGTGCCTCTTGATCTTGAACTGCACCACCGAGCCATCCTGCCCTGCCACCTTCAGGTTGATGTGCTCATTGTTCTCCGTCTTCACTCCCTCCTGAGGAGACAAAAACAGCCTAGTCGGTGCCTTTAAAAACTTTCCGACGAACTGCGAGGAACCTCCGACCGCTGGGGTCGAACACGGCTTAAAACCGAGAACTATCTGGACGAAACGCGGTCGCTTTTCGCTGCGTGTGTGACTCGATCCGTCTCCCTGCTCCTGCTAGCCGCACACTTCCAGTCTGTGCGCTTAAACTGCGCAGAAAGGAGCGAAACTGCACATCCAAACGTTAGCTTTAGCATTTAGCAGCTGTTGTCAGTGGCCTTCAACTCACAAAAGATGCCAACCCAATTTTAACACGTCAACAACTATTTTGACATAATACTAAACCCAGAGGCGTTTGCTTCAACCCGTCAGATAAATACCTGTTCTTGTATATATTTGAGGGGTTTGTTTGGAGAAAAAAAATGGCCCGCCGCCGCTGAACACGCCGGTTTCTAACGGTTCACGTTAGATTCATATCATTTCGCTTCAACGCCGGGGCAAACAGTGACTTAGTCGCTTCAAATAACAAGCACATCGTTACTTCGCAAGCATTGCATTTCCATCCGTGAATCGCTGTTTCCACACAGAACACAAAGCCTTTATTTTTGCCCCTTCCATTCAAAGGATCGGGACACCAGCTCTGTTAGCTTCTCTGCTAATTTTACCCGCTTAGCTTGCTAGCTAACTCGGTAGCACGGCGTTTGAACTAAAGGGCGCGTTGTAATCAAATAACTCTAACGAACTTGTTCCTAAAATGCTTCCCATTGTATCAGTTCTACATTGAGCGCGCATACAGGGGACATAATGAAACTAATAAAAGTCCGCTCCAAACCTTAGGTTTCTCGTCTGCCATTGCTAATGCTGCTGCTGAGGGTCGTCTGCGTCTGATGACCTAGTGCGCATGCTTCAGCCGGCGCGCCACTTTCCGACGGCTGAACTGGATCGACGTGATGTATTAAGCGTGCGTCAGTGGCGCCGCCATCTTGTGTCGGGGTTCTGGTCTTTTCCACGAAGAAAACAAAATATGCCAGATTTTTGTGCTGCTTACGGGTGCTCTAATGAACGAAATGAAAAGACTAAAAAACTAGGAGTAACATTCCACAGGTGAGAAGTCGTTTCTGCAAAATTTTATTTTGACTTCTTTGTGAAATAAATAATATAACTGTAAGATACTGGACGAATTCATCACCTGTATTTTTTATCGTTTATACAGGTGTACATATACAGCTCTGTTTAATAGTCACGGGCCATGATTTTCCTATGATTGAATAGTCACAAAATATAGATTAGTATATGTTGGATATCTGTCATGGCACAATCAAGAACTTATCTAATATTAACTAAGAACTTACATCCCTGACTTGTGGCTACAAAAGCAGAGACTGACTTGTTTGTGTATAGGTTCCCAAATGATAAAGAGAGGAGACAGGCATGGACAACAGCACTAAGAAGAAAGGGGTTCCAGCCAAAAGACCGCACGGTTGTTTGCAGCTGTCATTTTAAACCTGAAGATTTTGACAGGACCAGACAGACAACCCGTTTAAAAGAAGGAGCAGTCCCATCCGTCTTTAAGTTTCCTAACCGTCTTTCCAAAGTTAGTGTCAGTGCAATATCTCATTTCATCCCTTTTATTTATTTTTTTATATATATTTTATTAGTCATGTACAATGACCTAATTTGTTCTGTTCACTCCAACAGTTCATTGTTTCCTCCTGCAGCTCGGTCCGTCCAGCTCCAGCAGGACGTCTCTAACAGCAGAAAACAGAAACAAATTTCCACGTCAGCGGTCCCGTTCACCCGTCAGAGAGCTCAGCCTCAGAAATGAGTCTACCTCAGTGAGTGACAGCATTTTAGATTTAAACACTTTGCTGGATGCTAGTTTATATATAAGTGACAATTACATTCTTCCTATGGTTACATTTTACATCACATTCTTCAGTCAGTTTGCTTCGACAGGAAGCCACCTTTCAGTAAACTTGCCGGAAAGCAAGTTTAGTTCAGAGTCTGTTACCATGGTGATCAGGGGTGTAACCAGACACTTGTCTGAGGAGATGAGGCACTGGGCTCACATGAACAAGACGAGCTTGTAGCAAAAAGATTTTGCCCCAAACTTAGCTGACCGTGGTCTGTCCTGTCTGATACCTCCCAGTCTTTTCAGACCGTAGAAGAGGGTCCGACTCTAAACACGAGGGCCCAAACTTAAAAACCACATCATAAGCCGACCTTATTACAATATTTTCTTGAAAAAAAAAAATGAAAGAGAGAATAAAAAAAGCTATGTTTTAGAAAAATAGACGCCTCCCACACACACTCTCATCCAAACTGGGAATATTTTTAATTTTAACTGCGTTAATAAAACAACAACAAACAAACAGGTACACAGCTTTCTGAATTCGATTTCTAATTTGATTATAAGTAATAATTCTAAAATAAAGTATATTCCAAATTAACAAAAGGTCAATGAGGGTAAAAAAGAAATTACTTCTGTGAAATAATTCTAAAAACCCTATAAAACTAAAGAAGTTGTGTTTATATATATATATATATATATATATATATATATATATATATATATATATATATATATATATACATTTTCACCTCTTTGCTTTAAAGCCCCAGTCGTTATGTTTAGATACCACATAATTAGTTCAATAAGATCCCACCTGTGGGTGATCTGAGCAGCTATAGACACAGACAAAAGGCCGACCATGTTGGAGAAAATGTCTCCTCTCTGTCTTTAGTTTTTTGTGTTCAGTTCATGTCCGGTCTGTCTGCTCCAAGCTGCTTGATTGATCATTTGTCTTCTATTTTTAGTCTCACAAATAGATTTTTAAACATAAAATCTCCACTGTTGGACACAGCAGGTTTTACTGCAGCTATTCCTGCATTAAATGAGATCAGATGAGCTCTAAGGTTAGTAATGACTGTATCAATGAGTTAAACCAGCTGAATGTGCCCATGTGGAAGACTTCCTTCTGCCCCAATGAGACTTTCTTTGAGCTGCCTGCAGTCCTGATCTCTGCCAACAGTGAGATATTATAAGTCTACTGACTTGTCCTGCCCTATAACTGCAAATAAGTAAAACAAAACTGAGAATAAACCACAATTTTAAATTTCTTTTAAAATTGTTTAAATAGTTGTAAAACACAGAGAACAAAACAAAACACAGCAAGTTAAATAACACCGGCTCTTATGGACTGGCCATGCCTGATCGCTGGGCTCCTCACTTTCTGATTGTTTTAGCTCATGATTTGGTTCAATAAGACAAAAAAAAAAACACTGAAGAAGAATCGGTTTGTTGGCTCACAGGCGCTCTCAGCGCAGGAAGCAGATTACTGCATGCCTCACTCCTGGCTTGTTACCTCTGCCAAGGAGTTTATGTATTTGGTAGTGTTCGTTTGTTGGTTTGTCTGTCTGTTATCAAGAGTATTTAAAAACTAATGAACCCATTTTGATTTTGTGGTTGTCACAAAAAACAGGTGATTACATTTCGGTGGTGATCTGGATCACGATACTGATCAGACATTTTCTTTAATGACCCTATGACCTTGACAGAAGATTTACTTCTAAAATTGGACATATAATATATGTATAATAATATATATAATAGTGTCTACAAACATATTGACAACAAAAAGAGAGAAATCCTACAAAAATTGCATTTGTAACATAAACTAATATTCATATTTGCTGTATTTTACTGTTATTTGTTTTTTTTTTTTAAATTTCTCATTGTGCCTCCACCGGAACAGATGTCACTGATTAGTACTCATATGGGTACTCAGTACTCAAATGTAAGTACTTGTACTCGGTTTAAAAAACTAAACCAAACAAAACGTGGTATTGGTGCTTCCCTACCCCTTATGGTGACAGACTCTTAGTTTCACTTTTCCCTCTTTCTGGAACAGAAAACTCAGAGTTTCTCTGAACTAGGTGTGTGTTCGTGTCATTTGAACTCGTACTTTGAGCGCGACGTCTCACGGTCCTGCATGAGACCACACATAATGTTGTTTTGGAGGTCTGACCGAAACTGCTACAGCTCTGTCATATCTCAGCGTGAGAAGATTTTAGTTTAAAAGTTTGGCTTAAAGGGCGTCGGGTAATATGGATTCCTTCAAGGAATGCTAGGCACATGCATTGATCAATGCAATCAGAAGGGTAAAACCACATCTTTAGAAACTGTTCTGTTCACTCAAACAGTTTATTTTTCCTCCAGCAGCCCAGTCCGTCCAGCCCCAGCAGGGCGGCCCCAACAGGAGAAAATGGAAACAAATTTCCACGTTCACCTGTCAGAGATCAACTCGGCCTCAGAGAGGAGTCTACCTCAATGAGTGACAGACTTTTACACACCTTTGCAGCTTATTTAAGTGACATTTGTTAAAAGAAAACATAAGAATGTTGAACCTAAGTCTCAGAAAATGTTTCCTTTCTGCAGGATCACCAGTATGCCTTCGACCCAGTGAAGGGGAAACTAAAGTTGGCTGAGTCACAGGAGATGTTGGAGAAGTTACACAGGGACCTGAGGAACTCTATGGACAGAGAAAGAAGACAATTGAAGATAGTGATAGCTCTGTTAGAGCTCTTAAAAGAGAAACACACAGCCTAGTCTGCTGTGTTTCCGTTCCCAGATCTGCTTTTTTTTATAACAAAACTCTGAGTTTATGGTTCTACTTCTATACAGTAAGTATTGTAGCGCTGATATTTTAAAGGTGACTGTTTGTGACTGGTTTTGTTATCATCTTTGACTCTTTCGATACCGGGAGGGTATTCCAGAAATGAGGTTTAACAAACTCTGAGTTTATCCATAAACTCTGAGCTGGGAAAACTCCGGATTTCTGGTCCCACAGCAGCTGATTGCACTGAGGTTAAATAACATTGAGTATCTTAACCCTGAGTTAGGAGTGTGCACATGCAAAATAAATAGCCATCAACGGAGCTCTGGTACCTCCATTCACCATGGCAGCTGCAGGAAAACCCAGTTGGGCCATTTCCTGAGTATCCTGAGTACAGGAGTGCAGTTTGACAGAAGACACACACTTCATCTAAACTGTTTAGTTGAAGTTAGCACTTGTATTATATGTCAGATTTTGTACAGAAGGCAAGCAATCTTTTCCTTCTTGTCAGGTGACGCCACGACTGAAATTTGCCACGAGAGAATTTTAGGCAATCTGTACGCTCGGGTATGAAGTCTCAACCGTCCGCGGACAGTACAGACGTAGTCCGCGCGGCTCACGGAGTACGTACAGTACGCCCGAGTGTGTGGGGGGGCCTTTAGTCGCTCAGAGCTTTAACTCGTATAGAAGGCTTTTTTACCAACAATATTATATTTCTGCATTCCTATGAAAAGTCAATCTAAGAAATTCAATGTTGATTTGTTGAACAGTATATTTTCAGGAAAATGTCTGTAAAATGAAATAAAAAATGGATTTTATATTTAACTTGTTCAGTGACGACAGGATGGATTTTAACCCAGTTCATTCTTTAAGTGATACTTTATTTATGAGCTTCTAAAGAGTAAAGAATCTTAACTTTTTACTTCGCTGCCTGTCTCTGGACAGATGTTTTATATCTGTATGGTTTTTAGTTAATAACCACATTTATGGTGATTGTGGAGAGGTTTTATTCAGCAAATTAATTTCTGCAAATTGTATTTCAACTGTTCTGATGAAAGTGTTATATTGGATATTTTATTAACCTTTGTGTAACCCGACAAGTCCCGCAGAGATCACAGATCTCTGTTTCAAGGGAGGCCTGGACCTGAAGGCAGCCTGACTTGCATGTGTTTAGACTGTGGGACGAAGCCGGAGTGCTCAGAGAAAACCCACGCAAACACGAGGAGAGCATGTAAACGCCTCACAGAAAGAGCCCAGCTCCAACCCGGGGCTTGAACCCAGGATATGTGTGGTCTGAGATAAATGGGTAAATCTGATGATACATTTTAACCCAAACAGGTGTCTGGCAAGGAAAACAAAATAGTTTGAGGCGACCGGTGGAAACGCTGGGTTTCTTTCAGTAAACCTGCCAGCGAGCGGAGTCAGTTACCATGGTGACAGACTTGGCGTTTCACTTGCCTCACTTTCTGGAATAGAAAACCTTTAGTGCAGTGGTCTGCATAAATGTTTTTATGCTATGTTTGCACCATAATTGTTACAAAAACTTGAAATACAAGTCCACACATTGATTTAAAAAAATGCATAATGGATGTTAAGACTTTGTGTTGTCATCATGTCCTTATTTAATAGAGTCATTAGCATTTTTAAATGTTTAAACAGCCAACAGATGGGGTCACACACCTTTGTCACTGTTATTGTAAGGGCCGGAAGCTGAAAAGTTTGGGAACCATTGGTGTAGAGGTTTAATGTTAACTAACGCAGTGTTCTTTCACATCAGTGTGTTGTTTTTAAGAAAAGGTTGTATTATAAGTCTGAAAAACAATTTACAATATGAGCCCTCGTTATCCCCTTAGGTGTGTGCTTATTTGGTTTTCACAAATATGTTGGTCATGTGCTGTTTTTTCTAGGATAAATGTAAAATATTTGTTTTCTCTCGAATGGCTTGAGCTCCAAGAGGTCTTGACTGAAGCTATAGCTTTAAGGCAGTGGTGTCCAATCCTGGTCCTGGAGGGCCACTATCCTGCATGTTTTAGATGTTTCTCTGCTTTGGCTCTCCTGATTTGAAAGTCTGAGTAATTAACAGTCTTCTGTAGAACTTGAAGACCTGCTGAAGAGCAGAGAAACAACTAAAACATGCAGGATAGTGGCCCTTGAGGCCTGGAGTTTGACACATGACACAGTTTGTTTACTTGGTCACTGCACGGATGTGTGTGCTAAGCGTAGAGCATATACAGTATTTACAATGAATGCATCAGTCCGCTGGGAGTTGAGTAAATCTTTTGGACTGATACATTCACAGACATTTTTCTTTTACAAGGAATGTCTTGTAAATATGAAGTAATTTTCCTGTTCTGTAAACATCTTTCATACATTGAAGTTACTTAATAATTTCAATATGTCCATGTTTTTGTTTACACTGGAAGTGTGTTCTACTTAACAATAAAGTTGAAATGAATGCTTGTATTTTCTTTTTGATGACGTATCCTCACTCTGCGTAAGGTCCCTCCTCACAAGCAAACCTGGGAGCTGCTTGAGGCATCCAGGCCAGCAGGGGGCCTCCAATAGCACTTGAAAAGTCAGATAAAACAAGTTGATATGTGGTTTAATCTAAGTTAGTTGTAATCAAAGTGATATCTGGAAGCTAATTTATTCAGTTTTACTGCTTGTGTCCGAGCTTGGCCACATTTCATGCACACTGCAGCTGTTTGCTGATAAATCTTAAAACACTAGATGACATTTTTCCAAACAAAACTCTCACATCCATGTTTACCTGTCCTCTCCAGGTATATACTGTAAGGAAGATAAAAAGCAACCATGTAGCTGGTCGCTTTAATGTGTGCTAAGTGTGCAGCATACAGTTTGTCTATTATTTCACATTTTATTTAGGTATAGTGTTGTATATACTGAGTTAGATCAGCGCTCAGAGGCCACTTCAGGACCTGTAACTGAGACCAAGCTTTCTGACTCAGGGCAGCACATTTTGATTTTATGTTTTGATAGTCTTGAGATTTCATTGGACCCTGAACAGATTCAGGACAGCCTGTGTCAGATGCAGCAAAGCAGCCTCAGAACAGAACCGAGCCTCCATGTTCCACTGTAGGCACAGGGTACTTTTATGTATGTTTCGATTTCGGTCTGTGAACACAGAGCTGATGGGACTTATTGACAAAAAGCTCCTGTTTTGTCTCATCTGTTCAAAGGACATCACCCCGGAGGATTTGTCACTTCTCAATATGCATTTTGGCAAATTCCAGTTTAGCTTTTTTATGATTTGGTGTCCTCCTCTGTCGTCTTCTGTTAGGTCCACTTTGGCTCAAACAGTGACCGATGATGGGATCTGATATTAGAGTTCACCTCTAATCTCGTTGGAAGTTGTTCTAGACTCTTTGGTTACCTTTTGTACTACCTGTCTCTTCAATTTATCATCGACTTTCCTCCTGCAGCCACATTCAGGGAGGCTGTCTCCAGTCCTGTGGACCTTAACCTTCTGAATCATCTGTGCAGCTGTAGTCACAGGAACATCAGGCTGCTTGGAGATGGTCTTATAGCCTTTACCTGTAACATGAGGCTTAATAATTTTCTTTCTAAGCTCCTGAGACAACTATGTGCTTAACTGTCTGTGGTCCATGTTTAGTGTGTTTCACACCATCATACTAAACAGCCCTGTGACTACTTACAGAAAACACCTGTGATGCTGATTACAGGACACACCCTAGTTTAACATGTCCCTGTGGTCAGATTACTTTCAATCTTTTCTAGGAGTACCATCCTATTTGTTAGGGCCAATTCAGTTAATTTATTTGTTTTTTAAACCAAAATTCAAATGGAATGACTGATTTTCATTAACTGATTTCCTGTGGGGTTTTTTTTTCTTCTTTCTATTACTTTTGTCAGTTTCAAGTTATTTCAGTGACCTTTGTGGGCTTTTCTTTAGTTTAATTAAAGGGTATGACAAATTTGTCTGGTTGTGGACATATCTGACATTTGTCACAAACTTAAGAAGACCTCCTGGGGGACCATGGGTAGAAATAAAATGTGAGGTCATAAGACTCTGTTCCCTCAGTCTGAAAAAAACCCAAAAAACTCTGGACTATGGTTTAGTGCCCAAGGATGAAATGAGAAACTGTCACGATGTTCATTTTGGAAAGACGGTCAGGAAACTTAATAGACGAGATTCTCTCAAACAGGTTGTCTGTCCGATCCTGTCAAAGTGTTCAGGTTTATACTGACAGCAGCAAATAACAGGTCTTTTTGCTGAAATCTCTTCCTTCTTCTTCGTGCTGCCACTCATTCCTGTCTAATTATGAATCAGCCTTAAAGCCACATGGAACAATATTCCAGTGACACTGGAAGAAAACAAAGGAAAGACGTGGAAGAAATGTAGTACAAATAGAATCATCTCCTTTATTTTTTCCATGCACAGAAAAAGCTTTTCAAAAATATGCAATGACAATTTAATCTCAAACGAATAAATACTTCATAAGAATCATGTAAAGAACCTTTCATGTAACACTAACACCCTCGGAGAGAAAAACTCATGAATGTAATAATTTAACCTTTTTCCACTTACGCACTTTATTTTCCTACAGTTAAAAAAAAAAAAAAAAAGTTCAGTTTGAGGCAATAAACTCCCACAGTAGTAAAACATTTACACTTGACTTAAAGAAATTGACTTTAGTTCAGTTTCCACATCATCTAACACCAGGAGCAAAACAAATGTACAATATATATATCATGTGATTCAGTTTTGGACAAAAGGACGTTTTATGTTGGGTGTTTATACGTCAGCAGCTCGGTATGTCCTTAAACAACATCTGGACCTCATCTTGGAGAGCTGTGTCCTCTGACAGAAGGACAGGTGTCTCTGGTCGCATAAACAGAACTGATCAGAGCAAACTTCCAGGTTGTTTAATAATGGGACGTGATTTTACACACCTGAACGTCTGGTGATATTTAAAGGAAGAGCTTGGCCATTTCGAAGAAGGGTTTTTGTGTAAAAGTTACGAATAATTAATACTACCCGTCGTAGATAGCGCTTTAAATTATCCCAGTTCGGGGAAATGCAGTCCGACGGTATACAAGGTTTAAATAATAGTGTTCGCAGGTTCCACTGTGAAATTTTGAAGCGGTTTTAAGATTGTAGGAGTCCACTTTGGACATGGGTCCACTTGGATAAGACCTTTTAGGCTTGGCAACACAATCCATATGGAGCCATTTCCAAAGAGAGTTCTGACGTCTTAAAACAACTCCAACATTTTAAATTTTATAGCTGTCAGTTTTGTATTACATGGTTATTTCAGCAAACATGAAATTCCTGCCCCTGGATGTCCAGGAAGTGCTACAGCTAGCTAAGGATGCTGTCATTAATGCTTGTAAATCACCATAGAAGTCCATGTAAATGCCCGGCATTTTGAAGACTGGAGTTGTTTTAAGACAGAAGCCGTCCTCCCTGGTCGTGGTTGTATTCAGACTAGCCATTAGCTCATCACTCGTGTCAGACGTGCACTCTTTCTCCAAACTGAGATTATTCAAGAAGCTATCTACAACAGATAAGATAATATTATTAGTAACTTTTACACAGAGACCCACCCACTTCAAAATAGCCACTCTCTTCCTTTAGGAGTGTCAAGCCTAAGTGCTCCAATTAAAAAGAGTATGCAGAAAGAATACAACAATTGCAATAACACGTTAAGTAAACAGTCCCAATACTTTCTTTCACAAACCAAAATAAATAATGCATTCATGACAATACTTAAACTTTAAAAACGAACATATTGCTAAGTAAAAGAGGTGGAAGTATAAGTTTATTTAAAAAAAAACCAAAAAAACTAAAGTATTTATTTGTAATTGTGAGCAAATGTAGAAGTCAACTGACTCAAAAACTAATATATGAGTGTCTTTATTTAGTAACCAATGACTTACCTACTTTACTCGTATATGATTAGCGGGTATAATGTAAAAATCAGACTGTGGTCACATATTTATATGACTATTGTGTCAAAGTCATCCTAAATATGCCTTTCTGTTTTGCTAGGACTGTTGGTCGTCCACCTCAGTTTGTTCAGAAGTAGATAAACAAGAAAATAAAAGCAACAACTTAACATTAATAACTTTTTGCCGTTGTTCGCTTTAGTATCACTCTGGTCAAAGTTAGAAGTCTCCTTCATTGGCCCATACATTCAAGATCCTTCAGTTTTCATGTAATCAAACTAACCTTTGCTGCGCAGTGACACTAAATTATTAAGGAAGCTGTAAGGAAGTCGTAAACAGAACTATAGAGCCCCCCACTGATCGGCAGGTGGGAATTCGTTCACCTCCCCCACCTCTGTGAACGGCTGCTCTCCCAGCGTGAACATCAGTTTGTATCTCATCCGAACCTTCTCCTGGAAAACATTTGAGAAAAGCATAAACGAGATCAGATTAGCAGCTTCCATTAACACTCTGCAACACACAAGATGATCAGGGACGATTAAAAAAACAAAACAAGGAAAAGAAAAAACCAGAGCAGGGTTCATATGATCTGAAAGATGGTTTCAAGCCCCAGCTGAGAGAAAACGAGTGTTTTGTCGCTAAATACAAAAGGGAAAAAAGTGCAAGAGAACGTCGTCAAAGCCTGAGACTGAGCCGTACCTTGAGAGGATTGGCGAGCAGCATGATCTGAGTGATGGAAGGAGGGGGAAGAAGTGGATTAAAAGGTGCCAGCTCGGTCCCTGAGGGGGGCTGCAGCTTCACCTTCATAGTCTAAAAAGACGCCAAAGGAAACATCCGTGTGATTCAAAACAGAAGACCTGAGCCACACCCTAGCTTCCAGTTCAGGATTCGTATCACATGAGGAGCACGAGGCTCATACCCGGGGCACAGCTGCCTGCAGGACTACGCTCCTCACAGCCTGCGGGGCCGTGTTGAGCATCGACGCCACCATCACTAGAACGTTGGGCCTGCCTGGTGGACAGTCCGTGGCGAAGGTCAGCAGAACACGAACTCCATTCCTGTCATAGGCGGTCACGGGTAAGACTTTACCTAAAACACAGCACACAACAGAGAACGGTCAAAAATACGATGCAGTAGTGTTAAATAGTGTGAAAAGTGTTGTTTTTTTTTCACAATAACATAAAAGACCTGAATGAAAATCCTCCAGTTGGTGGTTATTTCCCAGTGTTGTTTCATAGTTAGTGTAGCAGAGCATACACAACTCATGTCCCAAATATCTCTGTCCTTTGTTTGGCTTTGCTAACTGCATTCACACCAAATTAATCATTTCTACAAGAAATTAAAAACTGAGGGGGGAAAAAAAGTCTCCTTTAACACTTTTACCACTAAGTGGCAGTAACGTCTCGAGTTTCACTTTCAAACTGAGCTCAGTCTCACATGAGGGAAGCTGTTCTTTTTAAAAATGAAGTTTTGCCCTGGAAGGCATCTGATTGGTGCCAGGTTTATTCTGCAGGGATGATATGAAGAACTATCCTCAGCAACTGCAGAAGAAGAGGTTTGATATCTTATGTAGTCCTTCAAAGGTGCTGAATTAAGCTGCCGATAGCTGCAGACATGGTAAAAAGTAAGTATACCCTTTTCTCCTCCTTAGCTAGGAACCTAGAACCTCAGCTGACCAACACTGTTAAATCATTCATTTAAAAAAGTCGAAGTGACTCAAGGTCTCAGCTTCTTAAAACATACATTTACTGAAACTATTATTAAATGTTTAAGGTTTGCATCAGTTTAGATGGTGACAAAATGGTCTTATTCTGAGCAGCGGGTGCCTTGGTTCTTCTGTTATGAAACCATCCTGTTTGTTGACCTTTTTACAGACCGCTTGTGTGTGTTGGCTTTATTTTTGTTTGTTAAGCTGTCATATGTCAAAAGCTGCTTTTAATCTGAAGTTGTACTTCTCTGATTTTAAAAACAAGGACTGGACATCGGTCAGTATGAGACGGTGACAGTACGATCACCTTAAACAGAACCTGATGTCAGAGAGATATGGGTACGTAATTAGTTTTACACAAATGGCCTCTAAGTATGTCCTGAGTCAGACTTCCTGTTTTCTAAATACCTTAAACACACCTTTGACCTCATATGAGGCACACACACAAATATGTATAAATATCACACCAAGCTGATCTGTTATTGTTCATTTTTGTATTTTTGATGTTTGGCTGGACCTGAGCTTGTTCAGTTATTATCTACCTTTAATATGATCTTTTTTTCCCTAAACACACAAACTAAGACATCTGTTTTTATTACCCACTGCTTTCCATCTTAAAGTTTAAAACAGATTTCATATGATCTGTTAGTGCTCAGAGTATGTGTTGAGATGACTATTAGCTACTAGCACGTCAAATTTTAGCTCAATATATATAATAGTGATCAAATTAAAGTCATTTTTGTGTTTGATAAGGCTTAAAAGTTGTGGTGCCGCCTTTAATTAGGTCGACTCCTAAGGCATCGGTTGTAGATGTACATTCAGTGATAACATTGAAAGTTTCTACAAAATACCTCCAGAGGTTCAAGAGATATTTAGCTAACCCAACAAACACACACACAGTGTTATTGCCCTTTCGCTTTCAGAGGTGGGTGACAAGGACAAAACTCTTACTTCAAGCAAAAGTGAAGTTCTGTGAGAATCCCGAGGCTCTTTCAGGGACGTTCATTCAGATGCACGGAGATGAATTTTCCCGTCAATCATCTGAGCAGATCTTATATTTCATTATGTGGCAGGCAGACGCTCGTGACATTGCAACACCTTGTGGTGTTATGCAGTCACAGAAGGCATGTACATGAGTTTTATAGAAATTGTTGTGCTGTAAATTAACTGCTAACCCTGCAGGATTAATGTAAAAAATGTTTTAAAGGCTTAGTCACGACCTTATTAATCGTCTGCCCCCAAAGGTGAGAGGCGATAACAAGTACATCAACACAGAATGTACAACATTGAACAGATACACAAATTAACACAGCATGTGTCACACACACAAATGTTGAAACACACTCTCCTTTTATGAGCACAGTCACTCAAAACATCAAAAATTGAGCAGATTGTTTTATTAGATGCTGTAATTTATGACAAAAATAAACAAAACTACGGAACTGATACCAGCTACGTGTAATATTCACTAAAGTAAAAGTACTAGTTGTGAAAAAGCTTAGTGCTTCTGTGCCTTTGCCGGCTTTGTGAAGTAACATTTAGAGCCTGACAAGCTGACGTTAGTTAAATGATTTGTTTTGGTAGCAAGTCCACAGTGGGCTGTTTTCATAGTTTATCAACCACTTAAAGTAAAGCCGTTCTGTGTGCCAAAATCAATCAAATACAAACGCTACAGCTCATGCTAAATGCGCAGAAATCCTTACGTTTCCACCTTGTAACTCACTTGGTTTGATGGCTTCCAAAGGGACAAAGAGACCAGCCAGAGACGCCTCGTCTCCCCTGCTTGGACTTGCCTGGCTCATGGGGAGAATGGGGGACAGAGAGCGCAGCAGAGGGCTGTCATCTGCGTGACTCCTGACAGCCGGAGGAGGAGACCAGCCTTGGACTCCTGCTGCCAAAACCGAGGCGGAGGTGATGGAAGTCCCGCCAAGACTGGAAGAGAGCAGCAGGAATATTCAGATTATTACCCCGAAGAAAACAAACTGATGATCCGCAAACAATTTTATGGACCGCAGTTTTAAAACCATTAGTGCTTCTTGGAACCAAAAGGGGTGAAGTTAAAGTGATACTTAATGCTTGAGAGGAGAAAAACACCTTTATTTCTGACCCAATTATCTTTGGAAATTATGAATTGGTTTTAAAGCCATAAAAGCTGCCAAAAACTGGGATTATTCAATGTTTTTTGCATCAGTCACTACGAAATGTCTATCACATAAGTTGTAATAAATAGGTAAAATCAGAAAAGTTTTGTTTTGTTGCCAACAATTACAAATGCTTTTTTTTAATATTCGAATATTTACAGGTTTAGTTCGGACAATCTCGGCACATAGTGGATATTGACTCGTTACAATATTCCCTGGATGTAAACAGAGTCAGAGGGAGAAAGTGAAAAGGTAAAGTTTCTCTCTTCTTCTGAAAAGAAACGGCAACTAAAAGCTGCGAGGACGAGAGTCGACAGAAGTGGAGTCATTATGGGGGAGGAAATCGAGCGGTGGAGAGATTTAAAGCAAAAGCTGGGGCTAAAATCACATTAAAACAAGCTCCAACGGGAGAATCTTCGGAACTGATCACTGAATTTAATTGTAAACAAGGGCGAGGAACATTTGCTGGTTTCTAACGCAATTTTTACCTGATGAGTTTGAGTTCCTAACCCCCAAACAATCCTTTAATGATGTAGAAACTTGTGTTAAAAGGATGAAAAGAAAAACGTTGTGTATTTTGACCGCTAGTATGGCTTTAAAAAGAATCAGCTACAGACATCATGATGAAGTGACAACACAATGAACTCTAAAGTGATATAATTTACCACAATTCTTAGCTACAATGTGAAAATCTCAGTGTCAGTAAAGTATGGTTTTTCCATTGGTAGTGAAAGAGAGATTTTTAAATCCATTATCCTTTGAAAAACGAGTGCTTCAAATATGTTTAAGAACTGGTGTAAGAAGAGAGAAGAACCACTGTTGAACATGTTGCTGTGCATTCTGACTCAGACTGAAGTGCAAGAATGAAAGAGAGTGTCTTTTTTCATAGTTCATTTCACTTCAGAGTGAGTGGTAGACTTACAGCCTTATCAAAGTGTAGTAACATGAAAGTCAGAGATAAAATGTGGGTTTCTTAATTGCAAAATTGTTTATTTTTACTAAAAATCCTTCTTCTTGGGCAGAAATCTGTTTTAAATGAATACCTCCCATGATTCCCAGCAGCAGGACAGTAAATATCCAAACCTATTAAGCTCCATTTTGTGCCAAGTTCCATCAAAGTAAACTGACCATTATGTTACCATAATAACCCCAAGTTTAGCTGCTGATACAGAATGGCCAATCTGTCAGAGAGGGACCTAGTTGAAAGTAGATTGTTGAGCTTTGAAAACATCTTTCAAAAAAGGTCAAAGCAGCTCATGCAAACGCCATTTTGTAGTCTTTCACACCTCTGTCAGTTTCACTTTTCATGGTTATTTTACACAGAACTACGTGCCTACATGCACACACAAAACGTGCCAGAGGCAGGTAGCTGTAGCACTTCCAGCCTGCAGGTCTGTCACACAGAAAAAACTGTAATGTAAAACTGACAGCAGTGACAAGGATTAAAAATTAGCATATGCAAGAACCATTACAAAAATAATAAAAACTAAAGTTGTTTTAAGACGACAAAATCCACTTTGCTCTGAAAGTATTAATTAGCTAATAATGGCCAAACTGAGCGGGCCGACTTCTAAACTGAATATGCAATTTGAAGACAGACCTTTGTCAGTTTCACATTACACAGTTTTTCTTGTAAAAGTATAACATTTTTATTCAAAGTGCACAGAGGCTGCACCAGAAGTGCTAGAGCTAGCTGCTACTATTTGCACTTGTAAATAAGAACAGTATGTCGATAACTGTAATGCAAAATTGAATGTGATGTAAAGGTTTATGAAATATAGTTTGCATTAACTCAATGAAATGTTGAACAGTAGAGTTGTTCTAAGATGGCAGCAATCCACTTTGCTCTTGGCTGTGTTCTGACAAGCCATTAGCTTGTCAATCAAAAGCTACCTACAACAGGTAAGATAGTAAATGTTCATAACCTTTCTACAGAACCACACTGCAAAATGTTCGAAATATCCCATCTTAAAGCGTCCTTACTTGTCATTACTGCCCAGATCCAGCATGGCGAGGTCTTGCAAATTGTGACTGAGAGAAGACGATGCAGACTGGAAGACTCCGGGAAAGGAGAAGTTCTGCCGGGCAGCTGACAGAGCAGGCGAGGAGCTGAGTGACTGAGGAGCAGCGGCGGAGGCCGCGGTGTTCAGCGCCGAACTGAGAGGTTGTGGGAATATGACCGAAGCCGAGTCGGAAACCGGTGGTGTGGGAAAAACGAGTCCAGGGAAGCTCGAGGCCGGGATGGTTGTAGTGGTTTTGTTGGGACTAACTGAGGCTACTGACGTGGAGAGGACATCTTGAAAGAGTGACGGGGTCGAAAGTGCTTGAAGTGTAGGCAAACCGGTGTCAAAAAGACCCAAATCTTGACTGGAATCCTGAAATGCGTTGTAATAAAATAAACAACACCATTATTTCCACTGAGAATGTGAAACATGCATTATTTGGAACAACTTCATTACCTGTGAAGATGGCAAATGATTGCTCTGATTTCTTTGTGTTGATTCACTGACTGCAGAGCCAGGTTCATTAAGGCCTGTGAAATTACATTTTATATGCACTTATAGATCCTTAAATACGCAGAAAAGAATTTAACTCCATAACAGGTGTCGTACCTAAAGACAGCAGCTCCTCATCCAGCAGTGAAAGTGCTGCAGAAGGTGCACCGACACTCTTGGACGGAGAGTTGGTGGCTGTCGACCCGGAAAGCAGGTCACCCGGAAAAGGTAAAGAAGATGCCACAGGTTTGTGCTCGGGTGGAGAAGGACTATCGAGGCCCACCAGGTCAATCAGAATCTCAGATTGGTTTCTGCTTTCAGTGCCTTTCAGATGGAGGAAAGACATCAGCACGTACAAATCTTAATCTGTGGCTTCAACACCACAGATGAAATTTAAAGAGGAGCAAAGATCTTTGGGCAAAAAGAGACACTACTGATGTATTTAAAGAACTTTTCACTTTCCAGTTTATGTTTCTCATGAAACTGTAAAGTCAGCGCAGAGAAGGTAAAGCTAGTATCTCACTGGGTTGTGACTGTTGGCGACAAACTGCGAATGCCTTTCACGAGGAAGTTTTGAAACGTTTGCGAGGGTTCCCAACTTCCTCAAGTGAGTCACAGAACTTTGCTCTTATAGTACAAGTATATATTATTAATGGACTAAAGGGTTGGAGGTTAGACTTGCATTGTTAATTAATGCAATCATCAATAAGCTGTGGGCTACCAGCTTTATTCTGTTTTCTGCACCTCTGTCCTGTCTGTGTCAAAGGTCATTTGGAGCAGTAGTCATTACAGTTTAACATCAGTCATTTTACCATGTTCTTGGTCATAATTTATTTTAAACCTAAGCGGCCTATAACAGTTTTTCTTAACTAGACATAGTATTTGTTTAATAAGATGCTATTCTAATTACTATTCAGTCACTGGGTGTTTGGTTTGCTCACAGACTCTATCTATTTCCCATTTAATTGGTTTTGTGTGTTTCGTTGTTGCCAAATATACCATTTGGCAACAACGAAACACACAAAACCAATTAAATGGGAAATAGAGTCTGTGAGCAAACCAAACAAGCAAACCGAGTGTGTTTATTGATCATAGGAATTGCGTTTTTTCCTCCCACACATGAGCTATATTTCTTGAGTATTTATATTTGCACACTCTAGCCTTTTGTTTTGAAATTGCACTGCCAGACTGCACCTTAGTTCTTGTTCTGAAGTTAGGCTGTTTAAAAGTCACTTCGACCTGTTGGATTATGGAAGAGGACAGCCGTGAGGTTTTTCTGGGGTTTTAGCCCAATAAATGAATGATGGTCAAAGGGCCCAGATCTGGGAGTCGGTTGTAATCTTAAATGAAACATTTATAAAGTGTCTAAAAGTGGGTTTTTACCATGTAGCAAAATAAACCCTGAATTATTGCAGTATTAGTTTTATTAAAAAAAAAGGTTTAGAAGCTTAAAACTTGCAGTTTATTATTAAAACTGAAGAAGCCTTTTGGATCAGAAGGGAAATGTCTTTAAGTAACAACAAAGGAAGATTAGTGACCTTCCATTCAAGCAAAGGATTACCATGACCTGAATGACTGAGGATTTACACCAACATATTTTCCAATATATTCCTTTGTCAGAAGAGAAGATGGCAGTAATACAGGGTGATTACCAACCTTGTAAAGACTTACTTATTATTTTGATCACTTCTGACAGACCTTTCACAGAGCATCCTGATTTGAGGTTTTACACCACAAAATGCCTTCAGAGGGCGAGTGCACGTCAGGAGCTACACCACCAAACTGCACCAAAGGTAATGCAAACATCCGCAGAAATTACAGAAAAAAAATAAACAATCTGTTCTGTAGTTAAAGACGTTTTGGTTCCCATCCAGGAAGTTTCATGAATTCAAAACTGGGGAGTGTTGAATTGATAAGGCTTCACAGATGGGGAACAAACGTCTTCAACTACAGAATAAATTCTGTTTTTGCTTTGTTTTTATTTTTTTTTTATAGATTTGCCATGTCCTGGGTGTCTGAGAATCTACATCATCTTAATGCAAACAAATGATGAAGGGGTTTTCTGACTGTAAACGAAAGTTTCAACCGTTGCACAGCCATACAGCATACCTAGATGGTATCTACTAATTCAAACCTCACCTTGTTTGACTGATGTTTGTATTCCTTGAGCTGCTTCAGTGTCTCCGCTGACGCTGTGTCCTTCTACAATGGTCTTATAGGAATTAATGACGTGCGAGAGGTCATCATTGGCCTGCAAGATCTCTCCTAATAGAAGCATTTTTATTTTCCATGAGAACAGTAGTTAGGATTGTTAAAAGCTTGAAATGAAAAAGACCGAGCTGAATGTGTTTTCACAAATTAGGAGAGTCTGATTGGTCAGGACAGAACAGGCAAAGACAGGGACAGTCTTACCCAAGCTGCTGTCATCGTCCTCAGTCTCCGTAGCTAGCTTAAATACGGTTTGCCTAAGCTTTTCACAGTCACTGTACAACTCCTGCAAACAGAATAAAAAAAGATGGAGAGACTTGTCACATTTTGAGCTGTGTGAAGATAACCAACATAGTCTCTGGCAACCTTGTATCTCCAAAAACACTACTGTTTAAGAAAAACAGAAAAAACTACTTGTATTGCAACAAATCAGTTCTGTGGTCACATGGTCACATTGCACACAAGTGAACAGAAAACTAAAAGGTTATTGTCTTTTAAAGATGTACTGCTTCTTGTGGGAAAAAAAATCTGTACTTACTGTATTTAAGAAGGAATACAACTGTTTTATAGCATCTTGCTTGATATTAAGTTACAAGGCTGAGATAATAGCTCCTTTAAATATTTTGT
>NC_051432.1:2158041-2166855 GCF_001649575.2 Kryptolebias marmoratus
AGCATTTAGCTAGCATTTTGGAACTTTTAGCTTCTAACTACCATTTTGCTACATTAAACTAGCCTTTTCTTACTTTTAGCATTTAGATAACCTTTTGCTACGTTTAGCTAGTGCTCTGCTTCTTTAAACTTCAGCTCCTTCAGCAGATGTTAGAATATCTGGACTTTTATTGTACAAAGAACTGATTTCATTGATTTGTTTTCACCTGTATTTTAGTTTTGGTTTGATTTGATATTTTCCTTATTATTACTGATCTGAAAGCTCTTGTGTCAGCTGTGGGTGGTTTAAAAAGAACCTTTTCTTCTTTCTGGGTCATGAAAAGCCTCACGGACAATCCTGGATTGGACGTGTGGACAGGATCTGTTCTGCAGCAGCAGCTCGCACCGCTGCGGTTCTGGGGAGACTGGGTCTCAAAGCCTCCAGGTCTCCGGAGCCTCCAGACAGACGCCGGCATCAAGCTGCACTCAGAGGATGGAGGATCTCCCCTCTGTTCTCGGAGGACCCCCTCCACCTCAGAGAGGAGAGTGTCAGCATATCACTGTCTGCCAGCACCACAAACAGCTCCAGCTCAGCTGATACTCAGACTCCCCAGGAGCTGAGAGCCATCCCTCTCATCACAACTCCTGACGAGGTGCCAGCCCCACCTCCTCCTACACCCGCTGCTCCACAGCCCAGAAGGAGAAAGTCCCTCATCCCTGTGAGGATCGGGGGGATGCTTAGAAGACAAGGTCAGTTATTTTACACTTGTTCTCATAAAAACTTCACATCATTTCAACCAAACAGCGACATTTAAACCCAGCAGATAAATTTAACAAGAAAGCCTCCAACAACATTCAGCCTCCAACTTCTGATGACAAATCTGAATGTTTTACTCAGAAATGTGGAAATATCTGATGTTTATGTTCCTTATTCTTGTGTTTAGTTTGTATTTTTGTCGTTTAGTGAAACTTCAGAGACAGAACAAACATTTTGTGCACATTATTGAAAACTTAGCAGCTTTACTGTGAGTGAAATGAAGTTACAGTCAGTGATGAATATTTTAATCTCGATGCTAACAGAGAAAGAAGCAGTCAGTCTTCAGAAAGCTGAACCTCAGGGGGAACCGGTCAAAAAAGGGCCACGACTTTTCCGACGTAACTCGGTTGCTCCTCTGCCTCGACCCGCCGCGGCTCCTAAAAAGACTCGTCCTGCTCCAGCTCCAAAACCTGACCCACCCAAAACTAAAAGACCTGCTCGAAGAGCAGCTGTGGGCTCCACAAAGACCACAAACATGAAGAAACCAGCCCTCCAGACTGTAAAAGCTCAGCCTAAAGAGGAGCTTAAGCCACTGCCAAACCCTGTCCAGAGTCTGTCTCTGGTCTTCCAGCATCTCAGCCAAGACGACTGGTAAACCTCTGACCCAGACAGCAGATTCTAACCTTTCCTACCTGCAGAGCAGACAACTTCAGCTTTCATGTTTTTCTGCATCTCCCACTGAGCTCTAAGACAGTCAGGACAAACTAACAACTCTGCTTTGATGCTTTTCTGTGACCTGGATCCTGCAGGCAGAGTGCAGCAGAATAATTCCTTCCTCTTTTCACAGGGAGAAGAAAGTGGAGGGGCTGGAACTGCTCCGAGCTCTGGCACAGCACCACCCAGACACACTGATGGACAAACTGCATGAAGTGTGTTTGGCCCTGATAGAGGATGTACCGTCTCTGTTTACTCTGAGCTCTTTTGTCCACGTGTGTCCATAAGAATGGACACTTGGACCATCTGTAGTAGAAGCTTGGCTCCTCACTGCTGGTTCTCCTTCTGACCCCTCAGATAAAGAACCTGCGCTCCTCCGTGGCCTGTGCAGCCATAGACACCCTCGGCTCTCTCTACACCCACCTGCAGAAGGACATGGACGTACAGGTGGAGAGAACAGGCCGTGCTCTGCTCCTGAGGGTGGCTCAGGCCTCTGCCAACATCTTTGTTCAGCAGCAGGCCAACCTGGCCCTGGAGGCCATGGTGAAGAACTGCAGCCCCGCCCGCATGCTGACGGCTCTGCTCAACACTGGACTGAGGTGAGGTCAACATGCAGACAGAAACTCTGAAGATGTGCACAAGCTGCAGAGATCAACAGGAACGTGATGATCTGTGTCCTTCCTCAGCCACCTGAGTGCAGCAGTGAGGGCCAGCACCGCTCAGCAGCTCCACCTGCTGGCTGATGAGATGGGAGTGACTGCCATGCTGACAGCAGGACAGAGTTTCACCTCCCGCTTCCTTCTGGCTCTCAGTAAGATGTGTCTGGATGCTGCAGCTGCAGTCAGGTCAGTTCTCACCGTCTTTAGCTCACAACTTCTAATAGAAAACTCACTAAGTTCAATTCATCGTTCCTACGTTAAAGCTTTGATTTGTGTATGTCCTCCTCCACAGGCCCCACGGACTCGCTGTCCTCAAACAACTGAGTCTTCATAAAGACTTTATGAAGCTGTGGCAGAAAGCCGTGGAAGAAAAGGAGCGTTTCTCTGTGCAGAAAGTCCTGCAGAAGGCGAGAAGGATGTAGGCGAGCAGAGGGACGCCGGGACAGAGATGGAGGACTGAAGTCTTTTTGTGTCAAGAACTTGAACTGTTCCTCCAAAACCAGAACTTAAGTGACATCCATGAACTCTAATGCAGAGACGTCACATCTGTCCCGCCGTGGCCTTCGACACGGGCCTTTGTGTGAATTCTTTAAATGTAAATAAATAAATAAATTGTTCAACTGAAAAAAATCCCTCAAGTCTTACTGTATACATGCAGGACATGTTGGTTTGAAACATTACCTTTATTGTTATAAAAAAAAACAACTTAATTCTATCAAGTTTTAAGTGAGTTTTTGAAACAAAAGGGAGAAGTATTTAGGAGATGTCACTGGATCAATTCTAATTAAATTCTGTGAAAACTATAAACTTTATAAGTGATAAGTTATATAGTGAATGAGTGGGCAACTCAAACAGCCATACTTCTTCTTTTCAGTCCTTTTTCCTAATTACACTGTTGTGAAAGTGAAGATGGAGCTCTTGGGTTTTTGCAGTTTGTCTAAGGATTGCACAGTTTGACCTTAAAGTGAGTTTTCTAGAAGATTAGCAACTGTCTTAAATGTTTTCCCCTTATGAATACACAAAGTCATTGCTTAATATTTACAAGTCTGAGGTAATGACTGTTGTCTTTCCACTTTGGCATTGTGTTAACGCACAGCTGTATGCACCAGAGCAGCAAACTGACTGAACTCCTGCTTTTATCGAGTTTGTCACACTCATATAATTCTAATGTCTTCTAGGACATATTTGACACTTTAAATTAAGGTCATTCATTTATGAGAATGAATTAAGACAGACCTTTGACTGCTTTGTGGTTGTATGTGCAAGTTTGTACTTTGCCACAGTCTTTTCAGAAAGGTTAATGATTGCCATAAAACTAAGTGATCATATTCAGCGGGTTCATTCAAGTCTTATCAAACAGAACAAACCTTAATAAGCTCCTTATCGCCTTCAGAGGAGCTCTCTGGGCTGAAGTGAGCAAGCATCTCATTAAGGAGTTTCACGCTGTTGCTGACTGCCTCCAGAGTGCTTTTTTGTTTTGCTGCTCGTTGTGATCACACCTCATCCTGCAACACCGAAAATATGCAACATTTATTGAATAAACTCAAAGCCAACAGCGTGTTTACAACCTGAGAACTGGGTACACTAATGTTTCAAACTCCTCTGGAAGAAAGCAGCTTGAAATCTGAAGTGACGCACCTCCTTCACCATGTTCTTAATGAGGCGATTTGCCTCTTGAAGATCTTCGGGCTTCTTGCTTTTCAGAAGTTCTGCTAATCTCTGCAGAAAGAAGGGAGAATCGTTAGTTAAGCTGCAGTCCAACCCTCGTTCCCACATATCAAACAGGCAAAAAGTTAAGCCATTTAAGCTCCCAGAAACTAAAAAAAGCCCCAAGCCTGATCTGTAAATCAACTGCAGTCAGCCCAATGTAAACATGCAGTGTGATCTGTTTGTGTTTGAGTTAGTAAACTGTGTCAAAGAGGCACATAAATCTGTCCTCCATCTGAGAAATTTCATAACCTAAACCTTTTCTCAGTGACTAAGAAAGCAAGAGGCAAACAGAAAAACCCACAGCTTTTGGTCCCTTTAAATGACCAAATTTTGGGTGAGAAAATTTTCAATTCAGAACAAAAACAAAACCAAAAAGGTCCTTTTATGTTTTGCATTTTCCTTTTACTTTGGTCATGAAGTTTTAAAAGCATGTAAATGGTCCTTACAGTTGAAAAAACAAAATATTCACATGAAACGGAAGTATTTGTTCCTACAGAAGTCACTGCTTCTGACCTGCCTAAAAACAAACAAACAACAAAACCTCCGGTTAATATTCAAGACTTTCCTTCTAATAATTACTGACTTCTTTATAAAACACAACTGGCTACAAAAATGCCCACATCATAGGCTTAGACAGCAACACTGCTTATTTCCATTTCCACGACTTGCAAAACTGCATTCTAAGCTGTGCACGCTATTTTCTTGATTAAAAAAAAGAAGAAGAAATTGCCCAACACATACAATAAATTCTGAACATCAGCAGAAAGACTATTCAGAAAGGAAACCGTTTCTGAGCAGCAGGAGAGAGTAGGCAAACGTGCAAATTGTGCTGATACATGTTCAGTGGCAGTTGTGGGCGACCAAAAAAAGTATCTAAAATTCATTTTCCTGCTGTTATGTACACCTGCTAGACTTTCAGTACAAAAGAAAGTCTCTTTTACTGAAATAATGTCTAAATTAGATTTACAGAAGACACAAAACCAGCAGCTGCGCCAACCTCCTATGGAGGCAAAAAACAAACTGTGAGAAACATCTGAAAATCTGACTTTTCTACATGCTGATCAGGGGGGGTCCAACATGAGGGTTTAACTACACAGCACTAACTAAATATCAACTCTACAGTTGTCTCATGTGTCTTTTAGTTTTAAAGTTTCGTTCAAAGCTATTAACCACTCTGCATTCATGTATGTAATCAGATAGAAGCTGCAGCTCAAACAGAATCAATTTTATGTCCTTCATTTGGCTCAGATACTGAGAAAAAATGTGTGTGTGTGTGTAAATATACAGCAGCAGATCAGATGTGTGAGTTAACACTAATATTCATGGTGATTAGAACCGGACCAACACAGATTAGAACTGATATGTTTGTGTAAAACAATGTGAGAGCGCTGACTAAAACAAAAATATAAAGTCTGACTCAAAAATTGAAAACTCAGCAGACTCACATGATAATATGACTGTTCACCCTAACATCTTAATGTGGACACAAATCATTAAAAACAGGTCTGATTCTGTTCTGGGCATCACAGAATGGGCTCAGGAACACTTCCACAAATCATTATGTAAATATAGTTCACTGAGCCATCAATAAATGCTGCTTAAAGCTCTATCAGGCAAGAAGAAGCCAGATGTAAACACCATCAAGAAACACTGCCATCTTCTCTGGACCAAAGCTCATTTCAAATGGACTGAGACAAAGAGGAGAACTGTTCTGTGGTCAGACGAATCAAAATCTGAAATTCATTATAGAAATCATAGACGCCCCATCCTTTGTACTAAAAAAGGAGAGGAACCATCCAGCCTGTTATCAACACGTAATTCAAAAGCCTTCCTCTCTGATGGTACGGGGGTGCATTAGTGCCTCTAGGATAGGCACCTTACACATCTGGAAAGGCACCATCAATGCAGAAAAGTATGTCCAGGTTTTAAAGCAACGTATTCTTCCGTCCAGCAAAGACGACCCAGAACAGCTAGAATCCTACGTCAGACAAGAACGGGACAACATTTCCTCCAAAACCTCCGGCAGCTGCTCTCCTCAGGTCCAAAATGTTTACAAGCTGTTGTTAAAAGACGAGGAGATGGTTCATGGTGGGAAACATGGCCTGTTCCAACTTCTCTGAGATGTGTTGCTGCCATGAAATTTAAAATTACCTTATTTTGCCAAAAGAAATGGTACGGTTTATTTGATGTATTAACTATTTTACTGTAAATAAAATATAAGTTTATGAACTTTGCTCAGTGTTCTGTTAGATCTGAAAATAAAAACTGTGTTTTCTAATTTGGTTCATATTGGTCTGTTTTTTATAAAAATAAAAACATCAGCTTGGCCAAAAACTTTATCATTCTGGCCAACTTTCAAAAGCACGTCTCAAACAAAATTGACACTGACAATAAGTATTAAATGTTAATGTATTTAAAAGGTTTTCCAGCAGCTGTAAATCAGCTGTTCATTATTTACTCAGAAGTACCATAAATGAAATCTCTCCCTATTCATTTATATTAGAATGACAACAAAGAAACTGTACATACACATGATAAAAGTGAAAAGTAGTAATCCAGTAACAGCAAGAAATGGTTCCACTCACTTTGCCCTTTTTTTCATCATCAAAAACAGGATTCTTGGGTCGAGGAGAAGGTGAGGGTATTAATGTGGCATCAAGAGAGATGTCTGGGTCTACAACAACAATACCTGAAATAAAAAAATAAAATAAAATAAAAAATATATAGTTGATAAACCCAGCTGCCTGATTTTAAGGGCCAAAATTAAAACTCACAACAAAGTTACTTATCTGCAAACCGTATCATGTTTGAGGTGTGACTTTGAAATGTTTAGATTATTTAGACGTCTCACCCTGTGATTTCAGCATCTGATACGCTTCACTGATCTTTGCTTCATCCGGTAGAGACACTGTCCAAGTGTACAACATCTCAATCACCTTACTCTTCCCTTTTTCTGATACTCTGTCTCCGAGGTACTGAAAAACGATTAAAAACAAAAACAAAAAACAACTTAGAATGATGCCCAACTTTCATTTAAAATAATATTGCAATGGGGTTAAGTAGTTTTGCTACTTACTTTAGGCGAAACCACCTTAATTAACTCATTTAAAAACTTAAACTTTCCAACTTCGTTGTGAAAGCGTCGCCCACAGTTTTTCATACAAGCCTCGAGAACCTACGAAAGCAAAAAGTAAGCCTCATTGGTTCGAAGTTGAAGGAGATCTGAGTGGGAAAGAAAAGCAGTGAGATGGCTGAGCTGCAGACCGTTAATGCTTGCATCGCCTCCCACTCCTGAGGGGACTGGATCTTGTGTACCAATAGTCTTACGGATATTTGGGGACTGAAAGATGCCACAGAAAGAAAACAACAACAACAATGCAGTAGGAATTTTCATTACCAGAGGCCCCATCAGTTAACAACAGCGAGGGCATCTGTGATTTGATTAGAAGGGCGTGATTCAGTGCTAAAGGACAATCTGAGCCTATTGTATGAGTGTGGCCATACCCTTCTAGCTCCTTATTGATTTGGTCACAGAATCCCATTATGTACTCCCAGTCTTCCTGTCTGTTAGAGGGGTTGGTGGCTTTGTCTGAAAAAGAGACAGTAAAACCTGAAAAGACCCTGAAAGTGATCAATTTAAGTCAATAGCTGCTGTTTACTCTGCTTGTCCCTGAAAACTTAACAAAAGCTGGAGCTGTGAGATATTAAGGCCTAAATGAACCATTAACCATATCCCTTCTAGGTCAGTGTGTGAACTTATTTTCCTCTGAACAAGCCATTAACCTCACACTATTAGTTGTTTTTGTTTCAACGCTAAGCTAGTGTGTGTTTTCACAGCTACAGAAAGCTAATGTTGAACACAGAGCCAGACGGAACAAGAATGTAACTCTCGCATATTTTGCTGATATTTGGATAACAAGTAAAGCGATAACAAAGGTGAATTCGGGTTTTGGCATCCATTCATTTGCTATGTATGTTATTAGCATTGTTAGCCTGACAGCACAGACTAACAGAGCGCAGGAACACTCAAACACAGTAATGTCACCAAAGTCCAGCTAACACTTCGAGCACTTGTTGTGATAAAATACCTATTCGCACACGGGTAGTATGCGTACATGACTGGAAACGACGACTAAGTGTGTACTCACTAAGCCAAGACTCCAATGACTCCCCATCATCCGCCATATTTGGATTCTCAGAGAGGAAACAACGCGTGACTTGTGCTGCCTTCACGTGCCTCCAGAAAAAATGCGTTTCTGTAATCGTGTTTCATCACGGTCCTTTACTACATGGTTTGAATGTGCGGGGAGAGGAACAAAAATCTTCACCGCCGAAGTGTAACAATTTAAAGATAACTTTCTATCGCACTTCATACCTTCTTTAGATATTGACGTGTTTTTTTTTTGTTTTATTGCGTGTTTGTATTTAGTTACTGATAAAAGAGATAAAAACGACAGATATTGAAGTAATCTCTGTCTGTATTTTGCATCAAAACTTAACCCCTAGCATTTTTATAGACCAAATAAAATAAACATATAATATTATTATGTACATATTTATATATTTTTTTGCCTTTTATTATTGTTAAAGCCAAGTGTTGCAAATTAGCTTTTTTATACAAACACTATAATGTTGGAGAGTTGTTTCATCATCTTGTCTGTGCTGAATCTGTCCTGTAGAATAAACCAGAATGAAAGAAAGATTCTGTTCAGATGGGGGCCATGTAACCCTGTTACTGCTATCATGTTTACACTATAAGATGTTTAAATAAGAACATCATTAGTAAAACCACAGAACTGTTTCAAATAGGTTATTTCTTACCCTATAGCAGCATAACTAAGGGATAGTTCAGGAAACCCAAGCCAAACCTAACTATAGAATTTATCAAAAGGAAGGTCTTAAGTCTTAATGTTTTTTGTTTTTTTGTTTGTTTTACTGTTTTCATCCAGGTGCAGCGGCTCAAGAATCATCTAGGGCAGGGGTCTGCCGCCTGCCG
>NC_051432.1:2167622-2198589 GCF_001649575.2 Kryptolebias marmoratus
TTTTTTTTGGGGGGGGGGGGGTTACCTTTTGTTGTGTTGTGCCTATATTACTAGCAAAACAGGTTCTGAAAATGTTCATAATTCTTTTTATAATTTTCATTATAAATAGGAAAGGCTAGATTTACTAGGCTCAGGCTGCCTCAGCAGAGCTCAGAGGATCTCCGCAGACACTTCCCACCCTGGGCAGCAGCTGTTCAACTTGCTGCCATCTGGGAAAAGATTCAGATCCTCAAAATGTAGGCAACTAGACCGGAAAATAGGTTTTACCTGTGAGCCATTAGAGTCCTGAATGCTGGAAAATAACATATCAGCTGGAACATGGGTATTATTCATTGTATTTTGTATATTTTATTCATTTTATTACGTTTGACACCCATATTTGGATGGTACATTGTTTTAATTTTTATATTTATTATTACTTTCATTGTGTGAATGTTGTACTATCGGAGGAGAGGACGTGTTTTTATTGTAGACACCTTATAGGTGCTGGGCTCAGACTTTTGTTGTGTTTTCATGATACAATTACAATAAAGGCATTCTGATTTTAATTCTAAAAGCAGTTATCGAGTTTTCTGCAATACGTTCATTAAATTTGGGACTGATTTCAATGCAAGAAGCAAAACATATTGATCAGTTTGTGCTAGTGTTGGCCTTAGCCACTTCATTAATCCAACCTCCAGCCAATCAGTGATCTTTCTCTGAAATACACCAAAAATGTAACATTTGAACATATTTGATGCAAAGTCCAGTTTTGCACACATATACAGAAATTTATTGTGAAACATCAAAATAAGAGATTCTGGGAAAAAATACTGCAAGTCATTCTGATAATAATTAGCAAGTAAAAGACTTGTATATAAAAAAACTAAAGTTGAAGTAAATGAAGATCTCTGAGGAAATTCAGAAACTCACGATAAACTATGCAACAAACTGTTCTAAGTTTTATAGTTAGCAGGATACATGTTCCTGTGGTGCATGTGGTATTTTAATGACACCAGTCACGTCTCCTAAAGAAAATAAAACCTGGAGCAATTTATCCCACAGATAAACAGGAGTCAGGGGAACACAAAATAGTCTCTGTGTCTGAGACAAAAGGCAATCATAAATTACTAATATATCCAAAGAATGATCTGTAGAGGTTGATTTATGAGCCTTGACTGGTGTAATTAAAAACACTGCGTTTACTCACACAAGAGCATGCATCCAGCTTATGACTGCTCTTTGATGAACAATTTTAACAATATTTTTGAATATTCTAGTAGAGACTATTGGCTTATGATGATACTGTTGTATTTAATTAGACGTGAGTATTACTCAGCTGGAATATTAATGTGCATGTTAACCAGCTCAGGGAATATGCACTTTGCAGAGTACAGGGTTTCTCGCCTCTTGTTTGGCTGTTTGTCCTGCTAAAGATTTCAGTTCCTCCACATGTTCCTGTTGATCCAGACCAGGGCTGCACTGAGCTCACAGTGGGGTTTAAAACTCAAAGGGCCGGTTTTGCAGACAAGGCTTAAGGCTAGTCCCAGTCCCTACAATGCTGATAGAGTTGGTTTAACTCTAAGTCTATTGCACAGCCTTATCTTAAAAAAAGTTGCAGATTTAGTGCTCTTCTGGTCAGCCAGATAAGCCCTTGTGGATAGGAGTAATCCATTGAACCTCTTAGATGAAATAACATTTTGAGACCACTTTCGTATGTAAAAAGAAAATGTACTGGAAACAATTACTTTGCTTGAGCCTAGACTTTCCTCTCTGAATCAAAAAACAAGGCTCGTACCCAGTTCTCTTCAAGTTCTGACCACTTTGAGATTCTTGCCATCTGAAATCTTTCATCGTGAAACTGGTGATTTGTGATGTGCCAGTGAAGCAACTGTGTGTAGAATAGTCCACAGAGTCTGCAGTGCCCTTTGGGATTTGAGAAGCCTGTGCATCAAATTCCCTGATGCTGCTAAGCAAGCCAACTATAAGGTTCAGTTCTGCGAATATGGACACTTCCCAGGAGTGATTTGCTGTATAGAAGGATGTCATAGTGGACTACTACTTGGTGACAGTGAATATGGTCAGAGTAGATAATTATTAACATCATACCTACATCCCACAACAGCTGAGCAACAAAGGTACAACAGAGCTTATATTTGCACAAGAGAGACGGTTGAGCGTATTTCGTTTAGAGCCAAGAATATGCTGCAAAGTGATTATTGCTACAGCTGTGCTGCAGAACTACCTGAAGCAGCATGATTGTCTGGATCCTCCGTTGGAAGATCAGGATGATGCAGACGTGCCCGAGGCAGTGGGAGGGAATAACAAACGAGGACTTACACACAGAGCTGCTTTCACATTACAGCACTTCAGTCAGATAAAGATGGATTTAACCATGGAGTATATTGATCATGGCTTATTTTTGCTTTTAAAAGAGTTTGTTGGGTAAAAAGTGTAAACGTTTGCAGCAAAATTAAATTAGTAGCTGAATCAAGGCTGATCTAAAGTATAGTTTGTGGTGGTAATATTCACACTCCTGCCAAATGAGAACATTTTTATTTTCACAGTTTATTTAATCACATCGTTCAGCATAGCTGTCTCATGCATCTTACTTTGAGCGGCTCTCTCTTCCAATTTCCTGTCTAATTCAACCAGTAAAATTCTCATTTTCATGCCATGCTCTTTCAGATATTTCATTTTCTACTCATAAAATTGTAGGGCCAGTTTTTCCAGCGTAGACATCCTTTTTGGTCTCTGCTGGAAGGTAGTGGCGTCATCTTCTCTCTGGCATGCCACACCAGATGTGGAGGGTGCACAGGCACTGTGCGCTGGCTCTTCCATCAGGATAAGTGTAGTTTCCTCTGGGTACAGCACAGTTAGAAACACAAACTTGTGTGGTCCTTAGACTGAAACAAACAAACAAAAAAAAAAGACAGACACAAACGGCAGGATATTTGTACCGAAGGAGGTAACTGATTTACTGTTTTTGGTACATTTACCATTTGTGTTCAGTTCCTCATGTCCACTGTCCACATGCTCATCATCTGGTATACCATCCAGAGGCTGCTGGTCTTTTATTAGTCCTTTATTAGTCACCCAACACATCACTGTTGTCTTTTCTTGGTTGTAGTCCACCACCAGTAGTAAATATATCTCTTCTGATTCTGTCTGTATTCTAGAATTGCTTTTTGATTAGTGTTCTTGATATTTTTAAATGGTTCCTCTTAGAGAAAAGTTTATTCATGTTTGTTAGTTTACTCAAAATACCTGTTATAGTTATACCAATGCTACTATTAGCTAAAATTACTTTTGTTTTGTTCAAATGCTTCCTCTTAGAGGAAAGTTTATTCATGTTTATATCAACATTACTCTGTTATAGTTATACCACTCTAACTATTAGCTAAAATTACCTGATTGATGTTTTTATTTCTGTATTTGATTCTGTCTGTACCTGATTGTTGTTTCTGTGTTGTAAAGCCCTTTGGATTGCCTTGCTGCTAAAAAAAGTGCTATATAAATAAATTTCACTTCACTTCACTTCTAGCTTCTGCATCCTTTTTTTCCAGATGTAGTTTTATGTTCTTCCACAGAGTCGATAAGGCAGATATCAGTGAATATTAATTAAACTGGATATAAAAACAACAACAATAATAATAATACCCATTTATGAAGCACCTTTCAATCAAATATGTAGCTCAAAAAGTGCTTGTCAGCATTACAAAGAAAACCACCCCATGTGCAATACAATAAGACAATGCAATATAAAATAACATAAAACATAAATAAAAGATAAATTGATGATAATATAATAATCACAATCCATCATATGACATCTGTGATATACTGATCATAATGGGTATATATCACCTACAATTGTTCTACTTCTCTTGTGGTTACATTTTTATTGAATCCATTGCATATTGCAGCACAAGAACTCTTCTTATGCTCTGTAGAAGCAGCATGGCCCTTATAAGGACTGCATCATTTGCAACAATTTGTTCAGGTACAGTTTTTTTCATACTTTTCATACTTTTTCATATTTTTCATGAATTACTTTAGCTGAAGCCATTGTTTGGGGTTAAAATCTACCCCAGAAAAGTTGTCTTCAATTTCATTCCAGGTTTTTATGAGCAAAATTAGACCAACAGACTGTGCTCCCACTTAGGCTAATGAGGCTTGACACAGGTGTTCTCCATGGTCTCAGACTAACAAAAAAAATTTAAGACACTTCTCTGCAGCGCCATTTTTTCTCATACAACACCACAAATCCTCCCTCGGCACCCTGTCTTTTGCTTTTTCTAAATCCACAAACACACAATGGACCTCTTTCTGACCCGCTCTGTACTTCTTCATCAACAACCTCAAAGCAAAAATGACATCTGTGGTGCTCTTTATCTTATCATAAAACCATACTGCTGCTCACAAATACTCACCTCTTGTCTAAGTCCATCTTCTACAACTCTCTCCCAGATCTTCATCATGTAGCTCTTCAACTTAATTCCCCTGTAGTTGCTGCAACTCTGTACATCACCCTTGTTCTTAAAGACTGGCACCAACACACTTCTCCTCCATTCCTCAGGCATTTTTTCACTCAAAAATGCCATTGAATAATTGAGACAAAAACCTCACTGCCAACCCTTCTTGACATTTCCATACCTCCACTGGTATGTCATCAGGTCCAATTGCCTTCCCCTTCTTCATCCTCTTCAAAGCTTTCTGAACCTTATCTTCACTAATCTTTTCCACTTCCACTTCTTTTCCAGCCTGGTTCCTCTGTCTCACCAGGCAATACGAGTCCTTCTCTCCCTCCTTAGTGTCCAGCTTCTTGTACAACTCATGACTCATTCAGTGTGTTTCTCTTGTTCCATTTATCAGTGGCAGGAAGCAATATGTTCTTGTCTGTCTGCATGTTTAATTTCACATTGTTTCACCGTGTAATTCAGCACTTTGTCATCTGAATCGTTTGCATGATGAGGAGAATCATGTTGGCAATTTAATTTAAAATCTCTTAAGATAAACAACTGAGAAGGCCATGCCTGTTTGTTTGTTTTTGTTCTTGAACATAACCTTGTGTGGGGTTTTTAAGACTCATTTAGAAGCCTCTCTTGGCCAACAGATTCTCTTTTTCAATATTAAATCAGGAACTGGTAAATCAAAGTAATGGGCTTTCATTTTAGAAGTAATTTCTATTTTATTATGTGGAGAATTTCAGAAAATGTTAAGCATAATGACATCCTCTGCAATGTGATATGCTTCGATGTCAAACTGTGATTTTTCTTTTATTAGTTCTTCCCACAGTTTTATTGACTGTTTAATAGTCAACAAAGCTGTGGGAAGTTTAAAGACATACCTCAAATATTTTGAAGTATGGTTCTGTGAAAGGTTAATAACATTAAAACCTTACTTATTGTAAACAGCTCTTTAGACTGTTTGGAGAAATAGACCAAAGTGGATTGTTACAGTCTTAAAACCACTTTCATATGAAAATTTATTATAGCGGTTTATGCAAATACTATTTTAGAAACCTTTATTGCTGCCAATTTCACATTACGTGTTTATTCTGGCAGAAATATTATGATATTCCTCTAAAAAAATGCACCAGGCTGCAGTGCTACAACTAGCTGCTGCTGTTGCTTTTTGCTTGTATGAATGACAACAGAATTCCATTTAAATAACCATGTAATAAAAAACTGACAGAGGTTTAAAGCTTCATAAAAAGTCTGTAATAAATGCCTATGAAATGTTTGATATTGGAGTTTTTTAAAGACAGCAATCCACGAGCTGTTAGCTTGTAAATTTGGTCAGAAATAAACAGTTTTTCTCCAAACTGAGGTCGTTCTAAGAGCTATCTGCCGCAGGTAAGATATTTAATGTTCATTACCCTTTCCACAGAACCCCACTTCAAAACAACAATGACATGTTTGTATCAGACATTCGAGTCTTTATTACATGGTTTGTCTTCTTCAGTAATGTTGTAGAAATTAAAAATAGAACTAGTTTTGTTTCAAATGTTAAAAAATTCAAAAGGTTGTGACAAGGCCTTTGAAATGTTTTATTCCATTTCTGTTTTCACATCAATCCTGTTGTGTGAAAAATTAATTTACTGCACAAAAATGTCCACACAAACTCATTTATATACGTTCCGTGACTGCATGAAATCACAAGGTAATTACATAAAATGTCAGGCACTTCTGCCTGTGAAATAAGAAATAGATATCTGCTCCGATGGGGAAAATTAATCTCCATTTATCTGAACAAAGAGCCTGAAACAAAGAGCCTGAAAGAGCGTTGTGATTTTCACATAACTTCAGTTTTGTTTGAGGAGGTTTGTGCTTTTTATAGGCTGCCAGCGGAAGCAAAAGGGCAATAAACTCTGTGTGTGTTGGTTTTTAGCTCATTAATATTTATGTTTTTAAAACTTATTATTAAGTTAACTTACTTTTAACTACTAAAGTGACTTTGAACTGTCAGAGCATCTCATGAACAGTGGACAGACTTTAATAAAACTTTTAAAAAGTAATCATTGGCTGTACATCTACAACTGATTAACTTTTGAAGTCAAGCCCACTCAAAAGGGTTGCCACAGTGAAGGGTACTTAGCAAACACAAACATAACTACAACCCAGACATTTTTACAGATATTCAGCTAAAGTCTGGTGTGGTAATAGCTTCACAATACATGCGAGCACTACATGTTACACATCGTCTTTGCCTGAACTTTTGTCAATAACTGTTAGTCAACACTGTCTGTTAGCAAAATATCTCATGAAACACAAAGTGGATTTTAATAAAACTCTCAGACAGTTATTATTGACTGTACTTTTAAAACTGATTAACTGTTGGAGTCAACCCAATTCAAGATGGCCATCACAGCTAATCAACCTTAGCCAACATAAAAGGGCTACAACTCAGTCAGTTTTACAGATTTTGAGCTTTAGTTTGAAGTGGTAGTGGCTGAGAGTCATCCTCAACTCATACTCCAAGTGCTAATATATGTTGCAAGATCTCACAATATCATAACATCACACATAATGTCATTTTCAAGGTTTCATCAAAATGCTGTAACTTCATCACTTTTCACCCAAGATGATTTTAGTCTCTGGTAGGTGGTGGGTGATATGCATTTCTTCAAGGATTGCTCGGCCTTTATTTTTAAGTGATGTTTGAGGCAAAGAAAAAAAAAGTCTTTGGACTACACTGATTTTATACAAGTCTAAATGTCACGTGTTAGAAGGAATTGTTTGACAACACAATCATCCAGCAGGGTCACTCTAAAGTAAAACAGGAGGGGGCAGAAATAATATCAACATAACCAGGAGCACATGGAGAGCACAAACCTCCGCCAAGGCCATATCATCATTAAAAAATTGTGTGATCGAGCTTATGATCAAGATCACCACCACAATTTAATCACTTGTTTTCTGTAACAACCACCACATTTCCTAAAAAAAACACAATCAAAATCTGTTCCATTAGTTTTTAAATCATTTTGCTAACAGACAGACAGACAAACCAAACAATCAACACTACCAAAAGCATTACCTCCTTGGTAGAAGTAAAATAGATATCTGAAGTGGCCTAGCTACATTTTGTCATTCAAAATTGGATCTGGCATTATCTGGTTTGCCTGAGCTGCCATGTTGTATTTTTGGAAACCAGAATCTTTGCACTTGGGTTGTTGGGCTAAAAGTACCACCTACTCCCCCTCACACAATCATGGTGTTTTGTTAAGCATGAAATAACTAATTACATCTAAAAGTATTAGAAAACTAAATATTTGAACTTAGAACGTAGAAAAGCAGCAAGGTAAGTCAAGTCAAGTCAAGTCAAATTCATTTATACAGCACTTTTCAGCAACAAGGCGATACAAAGTGCTTTACAACATTTTACACAAAGATACAGAGTCAAAACACACAACAATATCTAAAATATGAGCTGGGATAATCTAACTGAAATTTAAGATAATCGAAATAAAAATCATGAATCTAAATGAAATCATGAAACTAAACATCTTAATGAAAAAACACACACAAGATAAACTGAGGAAAACCAAACTTAGATATAACGAAAGCTAACATAAACTGAACTAGGATTTAAAAGCCTCAGTTGATCAGACATGATAAAAACTAAACTAAAGGTACCGAAAGGCTAACTAAGAGTACCCAAAGCCAGCTAAGAGTTAAATACATTTTAAAGATAGGCCAACCAAAATTGTAAGTTAAAAAAACAAAACAAACACAAGCTACATTGACTTTTAAATCAACACAAATCAATACCTGGAGAAAAATATTTGAGATGTATTTTTATTTTTTATTCTGCCAAAGTCCAACTTGTTTACATGAACTTAAAACGTATGTTGCAGCCAGCCTATTAAGTCATTAAGACCACCACCACCTCAAAACTGTCAAACTAGAGAAACAGAATCGGTTTAAAACAATTAGAAAGATTAGAAAGCTTCTACAACTGATTACCTTTTGAGTCAGTTTACTTCAAGATGGTTGCCACAGCCAAAAAACCTTTAAAAACCCCAAAATGTCTATGACCTAGTGTAGCAGCAAAAGATAATTAACAAGTAGTGAGATGTCTGTTTCAGAGAATCAGGAGAAAGATCAATCTTTGTCTTTGAAAAAGAATTTTATTCCGAAGGCAAAAGAGCGTTCGGAGACCCCAGTCACTGAACTCAGTCAGGAGAAGAGCCCCGAAAGGAAAACAACATACACTTTTACAGGGAGGCTTCATTACTTCACTTTCAGCCACACATTTACATACTGAGCAGCTTTGTTTCTCATGAAGAAACTTTGATAATAACAGGGAGTGAGGAAACACTGAGAAGAAAGGCCACTGCAGAAAGGAGTCAGGGAGGACCAGAGATTTCCTCAGTTCCCACAAAGAACAAAGAACAAAAGCATTTCAAACCTTGATACAAAAACAGTAAGAAGAAAAAAAACTTCATTAAGTCTTCACTTGTGCAGACAAGAATCATAATTATTGTTATATATTTTACTATTAAAAAGAACACCATTAAAATTTTCCATTACATCCAGTCAATTTTACAGATACTGGTGTGGTAGTAGCTGTGACTCATTCCCAACACATATTCTAAGTAATTGCAATTAGTTAACAGAACAGACTACTGAATTAGGCTGAGTACTTATTTATTTATATAATTATTTGTTGAATGTAATTAGGGCTTTTTGCTTTATGTTGATACAGATCAGATAGTGGGATCAAATGAGGCTCAAAAGACCGAAGCAAAGACCAGACACTGCACAGTTTTAGTGAGTCTGGGCCACTGAGTTGGACTGGTTCTGCTGTTTCTATCAAGAACAATCAAAGAAAATGTGCCACCCATTAAAGTAAGGAAGAAAGAATTTTTTTTTAAATACTGTATCATGGGATTTTTATTTTTTTATAAGACAAGAATATCACTGCAACAAAAACTAGAAAATACTGAGTGAAAAGTAAATGGCATTTTTAAATTCTCAATAAATTGCAAAGAACTTCTTAAAAAAATGACCTTGCCATTGTTAGAAACTGTTTTTAGAATGATTTGAGGAGAAATAAAATCATTAATTGATAAAACCACTTTCCTAGAAATACAACTAAAACTTCAACTTGTGATTTGATAATCATTTTGAACCTATGTGGATCATTTTCTGGAGATGGGGTTTGGATAATAACAAAATGTTAAAAGCATACATATCATGTTGTGAAGAACCTGACCACGTTTCCTCTGTCAGAGCTGAACAATAATTGTTTTTCACTGCCATCGAGTTCAATGTCTGGTCTCAGTATTTTGCACACACATCACATCGTGACCCTCCTGACAGGCCTGCCTGCTGTGCTCAGCTCTCGCTGTGTGTGCGCAACACAAAATTCAAAGCATTCGAGCTTTAATGGAGTATAAACACATTTGCACATTTATCCTCACCACATGATAAAAGAGTAACCCGGGCACAGAAGCGTCTCTCCATGCGTGAAGCTGAGTGCATCATGAAATCACAGAATGAAGAGTCTAAAAAAACAAAACAGTTCAAAGATTAGGGTATGTATTTTATTTTATTATTTTTTTTAGTCGTATTTTTTGTGATTAAAAATAGGCATCTGGTTTATATTTTTCTTCTGTGAAAGGGTCACATGTAGGAGCAGAGACAAGGTTTTAACAAAGGGATTACCTGTGACCTTGACCTTTGACCCCACAAACCTTGAAATCAACAGGCATCATCTTTGACCCATGAGGTGTCCAGCTGTAGAGTTTAACGTTCATGTTATACAGCTGCAGAGCACGGGCTGATCTGGGACCTTGAACTTTGACTGGATCACCACCAAAATTTAATCACTTGTTTTTTATTACCATGTTTGATGTTGCCTGAAAAATTCCTGAAAATCTGTTCACAAACAAACAAACAAACAAACAGATGCTACCTAAAACATAACCTCCTTGGCAGAGGTAAAAATATGTGAACATTTTGATAAGAATCTTGTTCATCTTCTAAATGAAAACTGATGTTGGTAGCACTTTACAACAACTAGACCTTATTTTGCCTTATTTATCATTAATAAGTGAATAATTATATCATAAACCAGGTTTTCTGTCCAAGGAGCGAAGCCAAAACCAGACACGGAGACCAGGATCATTAATTAAGGATGATTCATACTTAATAAGCTTAAATTAACACATTTATTAATGCTAATTACTTCCAAAACCAACATACCCAATGTTTATTTATGCTTAAAATCTTATGAATTAACTATTCTATATACTATGGGTGCCGTTTGTAGAGTTACACAGTCAAAAATTGACAGCAATATTTTGGTTTATTTAGCCTTTCATAAGAAAAACAAAATAGTTTGGTTTTTTTTTAATCATATTTTCACCATGTTATTCATGCATTTATAAATGTTATAGTTCCAAACTAAATATTTAACTTGCAAGTTAAATATTTTGTTAGCAAGCTAAATAATTAGCTCCACACAAATATTTAGTTTACAAACTAAATGTTTATGTCTGAGCTAAATATTTAATTTCCAAACTAAATATTTAACTACCTAACTAATAAACATTTAGATGGTGAAAATATTACTTTAAAAAAAAAACATTTTTTTTTCTTATAAAAGGCTAAATAAATAAAAATATTGCTGTTAATTTTCTTTTGTGTACCTCTACAAATGGCAAACTGTGTGTATATGTATGTAAATGGTCATATAAATGTACTTTTACACCATGTAGACATGTATTAATGGTTAGAGAATGTTTCAATTAACTATATATTTATCCTGCAGTGTATTAATAATTAAGATAGTTGCTAGTAGTTAGTTAATGTAAGGATGCAGAGTTTTCTGTCACCGCCCTGCTGGTGGTGCTAAGCACTCTCCCCCCACAGCTGCAGCCGATTACCCTGATGAGCTGAACCTGCGCTGGAGCATCAAGCCCTATGGGTCAGGATCTCAGCCTTAGACCTCTGTTTTTGAAAACGCTCAGCTACATTAACCCTTTGCCTTGTTTTTTCTCCCCTCTTTGCCTCAGGAACTGCTGTTCTATTTTTGTAAATACCTGCCTCTCTGGAACTACGGTTGCACTTACCTGCTGGACTTACCAATCGTCGGATTCTGGATCCTCCTCCTCCTGGAACATCTCTGTTGGACACATTGCTCTCCACGTCTCTCCACATGTAGAACCTGTAAGGAAAGAACTATTAACCCTTGCCTCATTATATGCACAAGACTAAACTTGTACCCGAGACTCACCTTGCTCCCTTCCTTGCCGTTTCAGATCCTCCTGACCACTCCTCACTATTGCACATTTTGATAACTGTAAATAAAACCACTTACCTTTACCTTGTCTCCATGTCTGGTTTCCGGTCCAACTTCTAAAATAAAGACTTTATTAAGCATTTGTTAATGTAGACAAAACACACCAGTTTATTTTCACCTGTGGAAATCGGACTAAAATCAGCACAATCACATTCCATTACTTTCAATAAACGACATTACAGTCGACTGTGTTGTTGTCGTATTATTGCAACTGTTGCCTGTGTGAGAAGAAAATGGTGTGCTAAATATGCCTAAGGCCAGTCAAAAGTTCAGCAGACTTTTGAGTGAGCGTGTGAATAGTTGTCTCATTTGTCTCTATGTGCCTCAGTGATGGACCTACAACCTGTCCAGGGTGTCCCCCACCCCTCACACAGTGACTGCTGGAAATAGACACCAGCTGCTCCGAGACCTGGAAAGAAAACAGATGAATGGATGTTTTAGTCTTGTTGAGCTGAGTGGGAGGGCTGAACGTTTTTCCCCCTCCAAGGTGAGGCACGACATGAAAAGTTTGAGAACCACTGATTTAGAGACACAAAATCTACTTTAAAGTCAAGTCAAGTCAAATTTATTTTTTACAGTATAAAAACACAACACAATGAATGAGCAGAAGTAAAATAAACAGCGGCTAGGAAACTAGGATATAAAAAGCTAAACTAAACTTATCTGAAACATGAGCAAGGATAACCTAAATAATCTAAATAAAATAAATGAGCAAAAGTAAAATAAACAGATAAAAAAACCAAGCTAGGAAACTTAGGTATAAAAAGTTAAACTAACCGTATCTAAAACAAGTCATACTAAGTCATACTAAAATAAACTGAGGAAAACCAAACTAAGATATAATAAATGGATAATAAGCTAACATAAACTAAACTAGGATTTAACAACCTCAGCTAAACAGATCAGAAATGATATAAACTAAGATAAACTAAAGTAAACTAAAGTAATGGTACCAGAGGGCTAACTGAGAGTACCAAAAATGTCAACTAAGAGTTAAAACATTTTAATTAAGGGCCAACTAAATGTCCCAAAAGGCTAACTGAAGAAAAAAAAAGGATGAAACGCATCAATGAATACTTTTAGAATTTTTTGTCTAGATTATCTTCGATATAATTTAAACACTGAACTATGGAGGCAAATGCAAATCATTTCAATATTCTGGGAAAATTAATAATTAATAATAAACTGTCCAACTTTTAAATAATAAAACATAAAACGCACTCAAGGGTGGGTAACAATTTTTTTAACATAAAAAAACTGGAGCTGTTGCGAAGGCCATACCAACAGATTAAGCTCAATTCTGCCAAATATAAATTTTAGCTGCAAAGGACTGTTTGTGTGGCATTATCATGTGGCCCTAATTGTTGGGCAGGAGTAGGCAATCCAAGCTCTGATAAAGGTTGATTCACTACAATCTCTTCATCAGGGGTAGATGAGGCAACAGACACCATGAAGTTTATTCAGATTACTTAATTTATTCACCCTTATTGTTTATCAGGTCTCAACACTTTAGGGAAGAATCCGTTTAACAGGGAATTTTCAGTCATAATAAGTCCTCAATAAAGAAACCGAATTTGCATTTTAAGACTTTATTGCAAAAACAAAACAAATCAAAATAAAGTCACAATTAAGGCTCAAAATTTGGGAGTAATATTTTTAATTTTGGCACCAAGCAGATACTCTAAATCAGTGGTGTCCAATCCTGGTCCTGGAGGGCCACTATCCTGCATGTTTTTGTTGTTTTTCTTCTCCAACACACCTGATTTGAATGAATAGGTGATTAACAGGCCTCTGTAGTGCTTGAAGACCTGCTAAAGGGGTAAGTCATCCATCAGATCAGGTGTGTTAAAACAGGGAAACAACAAAAACATGCAGGAGAGTGGCTCTCGAGGACCGGGATTGGAGACCACTGCTCTAAATGATCTGAACCCGATTTAAATAGTTATATTTATTTAACATGATTAAATAGGATTCTGAAGCAACAATTAACCCTTTAATCATCTGAAATAGGACTTTCATTATAAGTTTATTCAAAATATGAGAATCTTTTGAACAGGCTGTTTGGTTAAAATTCTTGTTTAGAATTATACTTGCAAAGAATTCAAACAATTTAGACTATTTTAATGGACACTTTAAAATTTAGTTTACAAGGAGGTTAACAATTCTGACAGATTGTCAGATTAGTTAGGAAGAATCAGATTGGAAATGAAGATTGTTTTACCAAATTGCATCAGCCTAAACCTTCATAACCAGGCCTGATGTCATGTTCTCACCACCGGGTTAGGAGTGTCTTACTGTGGTACACCTGGATTGGGGTATGCCTTTCCTGGAAACAATGCTATGCAACATGGTTGTCGTGATCAGCCTGTGGAAGGCTGGTGTGAACCCTGGAGTCAACTGAGGACCTGTCGAGGTCAACAGCTAGTCTGAAAGGTCACCCAGGAGGGCTGAGGTGACGGAGTTGAAGCAGGCCTGAAGCTCTTCGGCTGATGGAGTAGGAGCTAGCAACACGCAAGCTGGAGCAATTTGCTAGCTGGCTCATCTCTTCACGGTACAAAAGTTCTTCTTCAACCTTATTTTCTTTACTTTCTTTTTCTGCTGGACTTACAAAAACATCTCTAAGCAAAAATGTTCTTTTACTTAAGTTAACAAAAATAATAAAAATGAGACTGAAGACGAGGGAAAAGTCATCGCAACAAACACAAAACTGCATTGACAACTCTTAAATTTTTTTTGTTATCAAACAGGTTTCATAACATGGCCAGATGCTTAGATTGTTGACGCTTCAACAACCTTGGGCTCTGTACAGAAAGTCTTTCACCCTGTTCAGAGATTCTGCATTGCTCAGTCTTCTGCAGTAAGAAAACAATAATAAAAATATGTTTAACACTTCACTTATTTTCTTATTAGATAAAAAAGACATAACAAATCAACAGCATTCAATTTTCATATTTCAAAGGTGTGGTGATCTATGAATTTCTGCACTTCCTGGTGGGCGTGGCCGGCTCCTCCTGCTGGTGGAGTTGGGCTTTCCCTCTGCACACCTGAAGGAGATGAGGCATCAGAGGAGCTGGTGTATTTAAGGCTGTGGTGGGAACCAGATCAGTGCTGGAGCATTGCTTACTGTGTGGTAAAGTCTCTGAGCCAGCTCAAGTAATCTGTTTGTGAACCAAGAAATTTACTTACCTGTTTTTCTTGTATACTCGTCTTCCTCAGTGAGTTTCCTGCCTGCCCAAGGATCCAGTCTGGTTCCAGTTCCTTTGTTAAAACCCAGCCTTGAAGATTGCTCTCTGATGTCCTCCTGTCTCCTTCATCTACACTCAACTCTGGAAAGCTCAAACTGCCTGGTGTTGTCTCCTGGACACAAATACCAGAAAGCTTTCACCTGGGAAGTAATCACAGATCCTACATCTGATGCAGAACCTCACCTGACAATCAGCAAGCCTCAAATCGGTTGTTTAGTTTTTGCTCGTCTCCCGTCTCGTTATTTTACTTACCGTTTCTTCTTCCGTGTTTTCAGGTCTCGATCCTGTTCCGTCTATTCCCCTGTTCACTGTAAATAAAACCACTTACTTGATATCTGCCTCCTGTAGTCTGTCTACCACCAAGCTGTTGCGCTCTTCGACATCACAGAATCCTGACAAAAGGATTTCACAATCAAAAGAGCATTTTTCATTTCTGCACAAACCATGTTTTTTATGAGCCTCAGGAGAATGTGTAAACATTTAATGTGTTTACTGATTAGGTGTCTAAGAGTACAAAAACTTGGAATGTAAATAACTTTTGAAAAAGATGGCAAGAATTACTTTTTAGAGAAAACAAGTCTAGAAGGGTGACTTCTGTACAGAGAAGATGAATGTAGGAGGTCCCTTCATGCTACACAAAGATCCTCCACCCTTCACTCCTTCCCTTTAGTTCTCAGGTGGGGCAGCGTACAGGCTGCAGCTGTTACGTGTTACCCTCCAACACCCCTGCATCATCACCACCAAATACACAAAGCTGAGCTGGACAACTACTCATCGCCAGATCATTTAGATCACCACAATGATCTTTGATCTTTCATAGTATTTTCTCAGTGATTGTTTTTCCTTGTGCTCTAAATTTAAAACCTACCTTTTATTCCCCTCCTTCTCTTTTCAATGCAGTGTTTTGCAATGATCAAAACTATACTGATGTCATGCTGCATGCAACCAAGGATTATACCATTAGGTTATACAAGGTGGGTGCAGGACCCCAACAAACTCTACCACTGCACCAACTCAGTCAAAATTTTGCAAGACCATGTATTACTTAATTTTACTGTGAAAGATTTATGATCCTGCAGTGTGGTTCGTGACTGCTTCGGTGCTGTAAAAAGTATCACCAGGGTAGATTGTAAATCAAAGCCAAGGGCAAACTCAAACAAATTTACCATTTAATGCATTAACTAATATGAATTATCTAAACAAACTTCTTACAGTGTATTTCTATTTGAAGCATAGAGCTAAAAACAGAAAGAGAGAGCACTCCCTCTTATTGTCTAATTAGAATTTGTGATGTTTTAGAGGATCCAGAACAACAACAAACTCATGCCCGTCAATGAGAAGCCATGCCGTCTTTGAAATGATGATGGTCTTCAGCTGTACACTAGATCTTTCTAACATCCTGTCAGCTACATGGAATGAACAGAATGAAAGCCGAACAAGGCAGTGGAGAGCCAGAAGTCCGCAGGGAAACTGAAGTTATGAGAATGTGTTTTGGACAGATGGATTGTCAACATACAGGCCTGTAAGTCGTGACTGCAACATCCTGTCTTTATAAAATATAGTAACAATACTAGTGACAAATAAAATGTCACAATAATATGTTGTAGGATACAGTCTGAATGGAGCTGAAGCTTCAGGAAAATCAGGATATGTGCAGTTTAACTTTATATCTAAATTATTACATGCAGCAGCAGTTAATCACATACATTTGGTGATTAAGACAGTCACATTATGTATTTCTTATATAAAAGTGTCAGTGTGAACATAGTAGATTTACCATGTGTCAATACATTTTGAAGGTAGTTTTTCTTGATAAATTGACTAAATTCTTGCAAAATTGTGGAAGGACATTCCAGATGCGTTTTTTTTATTGGTTATAACACACATACGACTCAGGCATGCTGCTACAACAAGACAACTGATTTCAGTTTGGATAATGGCGGTGATTGTCCATTGGGTCACACGATCACGTGGCGAGTGCTTTCTCTCTATTTTTAGCTCTATGATTGGAAGTTAGCTAACCAAGGTTTCTCGTTTGTTTCATTTTGAACAGAACATAAAAATCTGTGATAAGCACGTGTAGTGAGCTGTATCAAACTGGGCTGAATCTGTGCTGAAACCATGTGTTTAGATATGAAAAGGATCATCCTCGGCTGCAGCCTGACTGCACAGAACAGCTAATACTGTTAGCCATCCAAAAGAGAGCTTATAAGAGACAGAAATCGCTATCTCAGTCAGTTTTACAGATATCGACCTAAAATTTGTTGTGCTAGTAGCTGAGACAGATCTCCAACACATTTTCTGACAGAATGTTATTGTTTACAATGACATTTATTATTTAGAGTCAAGTCTGTCTGTTTGCTTGCAAAATGCTAATTGTGGTAAGTGTTTTGAAAAAAAAAAAAGAAAAGCTGTTTTCAAAGTTCTGCCTTAGCCATCATAAAAAAGTGTGAGCACATCTAGTAGAAGTATTTAGCCAGTTGGTTTATAGATGCAGTGCTTTGAAATGACTTTGTGGTATCTTTTTGTTTCTGAAGTAGAAAAATGTATTTAGTCTTTTGCAAACAGTGTGAGGCTGACCTTGTGCTTCTAGATGCTCTTCTGATTGAATAGTTTAGTCAGTTCCTCAGACTGGCTCCGGCAGGAGACAAAGGAGCTGTCCACACTCCAGCTGACAAATATGAAGTTTCACAGCTGTAAGATTGGTGAGTTTGATTTTCTGTCCATGTGAATGCCAACAGAGACAAACACTTAACTGTATCTTGTCTCCATGGAGACGAATAAGTCGATAAAATTGTCTGCAGTTGCGACTTTTGTCGACATCTCAACTTGGTGCAGTAACTCTTGTTTCTCCATGGTTCACAGCTTGAAGTCAAATGCTTTGTGGGGTTTATGTTACATTTCTCTGCTTTTACTCTTTTGTTCTCCGTGTTTTGTTTGGCTTTAATTCGTGTCCTGTGTTTCTTATTGTTTGCCTTGCATTCATGTGCTGTATTCCAGTTCTGTGACACAGTTGTTTCTGAAGTCCTTGTTAAAAATCTGGTCTTGATTTTCATTTACTACGCCAACATTTCTTTGATTAACGCCTTTCTCATTGTATATTCTGCCTGGCTTTACTTTGTTTATTCTGCTTCAAAGAATGATTGATTTGAAGGTGACCCGACAGTCTGTTTTGTGATAATCTGTCGTCTGTGATAATCTGGTACTATTACAGCTGTGGTGATTTGGCTTTTTGCTGGGTTTTGTTTTTGTTTTGTTTTTATTTTAGTTCTCTGGGTTGTATTTTGGGTTCCGTCCTCCTCATGTTTCTATTCACTTCTCCCCAGTCACCCTCTTTCAGTTCCCCTGCCACGCCCATCTCCACCTGTCCATGATTGCTCCCATACACCTGAATGCACTTACCACAATTATCCTCTGCACTTTAAAACCCGGTCATTTCTCTCCATTCCCCGCTGGTCCATTGTTGTTTTTTGTTTGCCGTTTGTTGCTGTGCTCCGTACCTTGTCTCCTTGTTGTTCTGCTCACCGTGTGTATGATTTTTGTTCTTTGAGTTGCTGCCTCGTCAGCTTTTGTTTTGTTTATTTTTATTTAATAAGTTAGTTTATTTGATTATGAGTCTGCGCTCAGGGTTCCTTTCCGTCCACAATCCTGACAACAGCTGAGGAACCAGAATGTCATTATTTTTTTATCTTCTGTATTTGATTGTTACATTTTGTTTTCTTGTGATCCTTGTGTTTAGATTGGTTCCTTGTTTTTTTTGTGAGTGTTCTTGTGAGGTTCTGCTCCTTGTGCCCTTTGCGTTCCTTGTGCCGCTATTCACTCTCCCTCAGTCACCTCTTGTCCAGTCCACCTGCCACGCCCACTTCACCTGTTCCCCATTACCAGTCACCCTCAGCCTTTATATTTAGTCACTTCCATTTCCTCTTTGCCGGTTTATTGTTGACTTGTGACCTGTCCAGGGCGTCCCCCGCCTCTCCCACAGTGACGGCTGTAGATAGGCACCAACTCCCTCGTGACCCGGAAAGGAGGAGCAGGTAAAAAAAATGGATGGATTAATGGATGAATGAATAGATGGTTCATTGTTGGTTTGATGCCACAGTCAGGATCTCTCCTTACATCTTCCTACAAACCTCAGTATTTAGTTCCTTGTTGTTTTTTTGCTGCCACGACAGCCTTTTTGTTTTGTGAAATAAATCAGTTTTTATTTTTGAAGATGGCTCTGCATTTTGGGTTCATTTCATTCATACCTGATACTGAATTCATTTCATAGATAAAAGAGTTATTTTTATGTTGTTTTTTTTTCCTGCGGCTCGGATATAATTTCCTAATGAATCAGCTACAGATGCCTTCTTAAATATTCTTTTTATGTTTGTGCAACTATTATTTCACTCACACTGAATGAAAAGTTATTTTTGATAAAAGCTACATTTGCAGAAAAAGTCATTAGTGTTTGACAAAGAAAATAATTTAGATTAGCCTATATAATAAGTGCAAATGTAAGTTTTTAAAATGTGTTTTGTTAGGAATGTAAAAGGACAGAATAAATTCAAAAATTGTTTTGTTTTACTTCAGTCATACAATCCAAGGATGGAGTAACTGAGGACAATTCACTTAACAGTGCTCATGAAACTAAACTGTACTTTTGATGGAAATTAAATCAACCCCAGAATCCTTGAAGCATACCAAATCCAGTAAAGACTGCTGCAGACATAAAAAGAGGTTCTGGTTCGTATTATTGAACGGGAGATAGGTATGAGTTCTTTCATGCTAAAAAAAAAAAAAAAGAAAAAGAATCATATCAGCTGTTATACAGTGGGTTGCAAAATTAATTCCCTTGGGGATTTTTTTATTTTATTTTTTGCATTACAACCTAGAAAATAAATAGACTTTTAATTTGATTATAAGTAATGGACTTACAGAGATTACTGTAGGAGAATGAAGTTAAATGAGAAAAAGCCTCAACCATTACCTTCAGAAGTCACAGAATCTGTTAGATTGCCCACAGGTGGACCTAATTTAAGTGTCAAATGATCTCAGCATGTCTTCAACTTTTCTGACAGCTCCAGAATCAACACCAGGGAAAGACCTCTAAGACTCCCTTTCTTGCAAGATGAAGAAAGGGAGGGGGGCAATGGCTACCCCTGTATTTGCTGCTACGGTTTTTAATTACTACGCTCAAAAGGGGAAAAAAATTGTACACTGAATGAAACTGGTATGTACTGTAGAAAGAACTACACAGTTTTGAAGATAAAAGCAGGCAAATTCTTCTTGTATGCCAGAAAAATAATGCATTTAACATAATGTATTTTTAGTATTTGATCATCAACAGTTTTTCAATTATATTTGTGCTGGACACAGTTGGGGTCACCTTCAACACATACATTCATTGAGTTTATTTTTATTTTTTTGTATCGCTTTGTAAGAGTCTTTAACAATCAAAGACTTAAAATGTGATGCAGACTGTTCTATTTCTGCAGTTTGCTCACACGTACATACTTACACTGAAAATTTCCCAAAATTCAACTTAATACTGCACATACACCATTCATCCACCCATCTATCCATTTTCTTCACCTGCTTTTCTGTGCAGGCAGGTGGTGGTGGTTATTGGGCAGAAGGAGGGCTACAGCCTGGACATCACAGGGCCACATATACACTCTCACCTAGTGATAAGTTAAAGTTACCAGTTAACCTAGGAGGTTGTAGGAGGAAACTGGAGTACCCAGAAAAAACCCATGCATGCATGGGGAGAAAATAATAATAATAATAATAATAACAATAATAAACTCTACACAGAAGGACCAGGAGGCAAACCTGCGAGCTTCTTGCAGTGAGGCAGCAGCTCTAACCACTGTCGCCATACCACCACAGTGCCATGCATACACAATATAGGTAAAAGGAACATGTCAACATTACATGTACGTCATATACAACACAGGGGTTGACATTTCCTCACATGCGCCTCGTTTCTTGATGTTTAGACCTGCATAAACGGCATTTCTGATTATGCCAACATTTGTGGCATAATCAGAAACAGTGTGACAGCAGCTAAAACTGCAGCATGGCACAAAGAGTTTAAATGCCAAACAGACCTTTCTGTCAATTAGTATTTAGGACAAAAGTATTCTGCACATTCAGAAGCAAACAAGCACACACATGCCCTCATCTAATGGCGATTAGAAATCCTGTTTCATGTGTAAAAAACAAAAACAAAATTTGTCTTGAAAACAGCTGTAATTGTAGTAAACAGTGGCAGATTGTTGTTAGGCTAAACCTTAAGCAACTCATCTGTAAATGTGTCCCTGCTGCCGCTTCCTTAACACAAAATGTTATATATGTATATATAAATAATTAAACATTAATTTGGCTGTAATATATATATATATATATATATATATATATATATTACAGCCAAATTAATGTTGGCGAGGCAGACTAAACTACAAAAGAACAACCGCTCAATTTGAGACTTGTGTTAAGATGAATTGTGTATGCATATTCATGATGCCACCCACCAGCCTAATTTTGCAAACCATAAAAAGCCAGAGGCTTGTAGTTAACCAGATGTTCTCCCTTCTCCTAAAAAAAGTCAGTATGTGATGTCATTCCCATTTTTTGGTTTCAACCAGTAATCCTGTTAATGAAAAACATTGTTACACCATGAGGAGAATGAAGGATTTCTGTTATATCCTAATTTGAACACATCTACATGTTCCTTGTTTTGGGAAATGTAATGTTTTTTTCCCCATTACATCATGAAAATTTGTTTTAAAATTAAAAAAAAGGAACAAAATTCACCCCAAGAGCTTCACTGATTGTGGGTTGCTGGTCAGAACTGATGAAAACTAATATTACTGTGCCATACAGTAACAGGTTTTTGTGTGTGTGTGTGTGCATTTATATGTGTGCACCTGAGATGCCATGTTATCCTTATAACATCTGTTCATGAGAGGATGTGGTTTTTAAGTGCTACAGTCTATTTTTACCACCATGCTATGTCTGAGAAATAACAATCAAACTCATTGTTTAGAATACGAAGAATTGCAATAAACACTTTCATTCTAAATATGTTTCCAGGAATTATTAAATGCCGCCATTCTTTTTCTCGGTATGCAAGCTAAAATAAATGGAAACTTCTCAATGAACATGAAAGCATGGTTGTATATTTATAGTATGTTTGTGCTTAACTTCCTTTCAGGCATTGTCTGACTGAGTGGAGTGCTGAGCTCTTTCTAAGTCTACAGAAAAAAAAACAATTAAATTGGAACTTGCTAAAAGAGACTATTAAATCAAAGGCTCACTTTTAGTGTATCACACCAGACCTGTAATAGATAAGATGTGTTTTGTGAAAAAATGTCAGAACATGTCAAGGCAGCAGGTATTTCAACATTTTCAACAGCATGCTGAACCGAATATTACTTTGTGTGAAGAGCTTTTGGATACAATGGCTTAGAGATTAATTTATGTATTTTTCTCTTTATTCACCCTTCCATGTGGGTGGTTGCACTTCTAGCTCAGGTTCTCTACCAATAGGGCAATGAGGAAACTGCACAGATGTTTCTAGGACTGTGCTCTTTTGGGCAAATATCTTCGAGGTTTTTCCTGGCATCATATCTGAAACTGTAAACATAATCAGAGAATTTGCTGTTGTGCTGGACAGTGTGATTCAAAATTCTGGATATCAAAAATAACTTAGGAGACAAACAGATTCAGATTTTTCAAATAGAGAGAGAGAGAGAGAGAGAGAGAGAGAGAGAGAAAGAGAAAGAGAAAGAGAACTGGAGCCAGAAGAAGAAGAAAAAAACTGAGGCTTCAAACTTAAAACTTTTCACAATGACATCTTTCTGTGCTGCTTGAATAAGTTTGTGTACCTGTCTGCAAACAGTACTGTCAGGCACGGGCTCCAACCCCCCCATCCCCTAAAAAAAAAAAAAGAAATACAAATAAAAAAAGGGGGAAAAAGACCAAAAGACAAAGTTCTTCCTCTTTCTTAGTCTAGAATAGAAATGATATCTTTTGGACCCTGTTTTGATAGTCTTTTGCAGGATATGCTCTCTGATAAGGCAGAGAGAGCACATTCTGAAATGAATTCAATAAATTGTTGAACATCTGTGGTTACATAGGTAGTTCTTGGGATAAATAAATGTCAAAGAGCATACCAGATAGTTTTTTATTGAGTACAAGTTGATTTTTATTTTCTTGATATAAGGCAAATTTTGTGCTTTTACTTTTGATTTTCAATCTATGGAAAAACTCTGAAATTTTAAATAAGGATTTTGATTTTCAAGCAGAACAGAAAAACAATGAAATGGCAACCTGTCCAAGGTGTATGCCTCCTCTCACTCAGTGACAGCTATAGGGTTAATCCTGAAGAGGATTAAGTAAGTACAGGAAGTAGATAGATGGAGTAAAAAGACATGCTACACCTGTCATGTTTTATACTGTTGACTTTAGACTTTAGTTATGACTGCAGGTCAGGCTAGCACTGTCACCAGAAATATCCCATCATTCATTTGCACTGATTTTTCTGAGGAAGAAAATACCAAAACAGATCAGAAACCAGGCTTGTTTGTAGAAGTTGGTCTTCATGCTGTTTCTTGCTTAGTGGTAGATCTTACTATTTAGAGATTTTTTACAGGTGTTGATTCTGGGGGTTGTTACAACAGGTGTACATCATTTGACAGGATCATTTGGCACTTAGATTGGCACAGATGGATCTTGTTCAACAAAATATGTGACTTCTAATGTCATAATCTGTGTTTTTTAGTGGTTTTTGAGTACTACTTTGTTTTATTCTTTTCTTGTTGGCTTTCTGTTATTTTATTTTGGATATTCATTGTGTTCAGTTTATTTTCCAGTGTCTCTCTGTGTTTCCAGTCATTCTCCTTACATTTCTTCTGTCAGCCCTGCTTCTCAGTCCTGCCCTCATCTCACACATGTTTCTTGTAATCATTAGACTCAGCTGTTGCCACTTACCTCTCTACTCACTCAGTACTTATACTCTTGGTTCAGGCTTCCTTTTCAGTCGGCCATCTTGTTTGCTTGCTTTGAGTCCTTTGTGTGGTCTGCTTCTTTAGGTCCTTAGTAAACAAACATCTAAGGCCCTGTTTATATGTGAACGATCTCTGGAAACTTTAGGGATTTTCCAAAGTTGACTGTAAAAAAGTAACCTGTTCACACAGCAGCGTTGTGATCGCAATCACTATTTAGACAAAACTGCAAAAGATGTTGAATTCACTGTAGTTTTCATGCCAGGTCACCAACTGGTGCTGTGATTTTTGTATTTCAACGACACGTGGATGTGCGCGGATACTTCAGACTCAAGCTTGAAAACAGTACATCCATAATAGCGAGTAAACATACTTTTGTTTGGACCTACTGTATTTACAGAATGTGTGACATGCATCTACCCTGACCACAGAAATGGTGTACCACATTTGTTCTGTGTCAGACGCTCTGATAAAGCACTCTGCCTCCTGTCATTGTTACTATTGTTGATCTGATCCTGCATGTTCAGAAAAACTATTGACTGTAGCTGTCTGCAGTGGCCATGTGCGATTTCACACTGATGCCAGGCGTTTCCAAAAATGTATACTCTGAGACCTGGATTCAAAAGGTTTTGGTGTCAGAGGAAACAAATGCTGTTTCTGTGTACACAAACAGCCGAAATGCACAGATTGCAAATAAAGAGGCTTCAAAACAAAGGGGTGGGGGGAATACATATGCATACACCACTTCTCAGTTTTATGAATTTTTTTAATTAATAATAAAAAAAAAATCACCCATTTAGTTTCAAAATCCAATTAAACTCCAGGTTATAAGGAAACAAAAGAGAAAAATTATCAAGAGGGATGAATACTTTTGCAACACACAGTTTTTATCTGCAGCTATTGCTGCCATTAACCTTATTCTTTGTTTTTCCATGAGCTGTGATTCTATTCTGTGCTCTTTCTAAATAGCTGAGCTTAAGGGCGAGTTCAGCCGCTCTGCAGAGGAAGTTCATTTCTGCTCTTGTGATATAATTCCTTTGGTCACCACTCAGAGCTCAATACTATAGATGAGGGTTGGAAGGTGGATTTATTTGGTAAATTGATAGTCTCTTTGGCTCAGCTTTTTTTTTTTTACCAGGTACAACATTCAGATAACTGCAGACACCAACCTATCAATCTTCTGCTTCATTCTACTGCTACTCTACCCAAATTACATTTTACTTAAAGTGCTCAAAAGCACAGCTGATGCCATCTCTCTCAAGAGAATACGTTTAGAACCACAAACAGATCTCTAATGACTCAGTCTGCCTGAGTAGGCAGACCTAGAACATTAGAAAAATACAAATATAAGCTACCATTCACTATGAAAATTTACTTTGTTCCAGTAGTCAGTGGGTGTAAGTCAGGGTACATGCTGCAGGCATGCACACACTCAATTTAGAATTGCCAATTAACCTAACCTAACATGCATGTTTATGGACTGTGAGAGGAAACTGGAGGATTCTGGAGAAAATGTGAAGTCCACAAACAAGTCTTAGACAGCAGGGATTAAAGCTGGAGACCTTCATGCTATGAGGTAAAAGTGCAAATGGTTAAATTAGGAAATCGATACATATGAGTTGTTACTGTATTCCCGCGACAAGCAGAAAAATCAAAGAGTCAAAAGAAAAGAAAGATGGACATAGAAACTGCAAAAATATGGTGCTAGAGCCTATCTCCAGCATTTACTGAGTGAGAGGAGGGGAACAGCTTGGACAGGTTGCAAGTCCAACACAGCAATATGAAGAGGCAAACGAGACAAACTACCATTCACACGCTCACTCACACCTAGGGACAATTTAGAGTCACTAATCAACCTAACCTGCATTATTTTGGTCTGTGGGAGGAAACCGGAGTACCTGCAGAAAACACATGCTTGCATGGGGTGAACATGCAAACTCCACACAGAGAGGCCATATTAATAATAACAATATATGTGTGTGTGTGTGTGTATTAAATAATCAGAAAGACATGAATTTTGATTGATGCGAGCATGAAACATAACATAATGTGGAAAACCTGAAAAGATATAAAACCTCCCTCTTGGTATTATTGTATGTTGATTCTTTAAAACTTAAAGTCTCTGGCAAGAAACATTACTGATGTCAACTCTGAAAAGTTCACATGGATCATGTAGAAGGTGTCGTGAATGAGATGAGAAGATGAAAGTACAGATGAAAGACTGAAACAGTCAAAGATGAGCAGGTTAGGCTACATTCACCCTGCAGGTCTCAACGCTCAGTTCCAATTTTTTTTTGCTGAGATCCAATTATTTTGCGTGGTTGTTTCACACTGTAATTTTTAAAGACTTTTGCCAGAACATACTCAGACTTTAGTGTAAATTGTTTACAGCCCTCAATGCACAGATTAAGTCATGAGTCTAAACAGCATGCTGTCTTTGGAAGTAAATATGGATGCTACATATGTCCGTGTGTGTGTGTGTGTGTGTGTGTGTGTATCAAGTCTAAAGTTGTTGAAAACGACAAAATTACCTGCCATGCTTGTTTCCAGTGGTCACATTTAATCTTGCTGCTTTCTGCCTAGTATGATGCAGAATTGTGATATCTATCACACTTCAGTGACATACAAGTCGGATGAAATGTGACATGACCGTTCAGACTGAGGTGGCTTTGAAAAACAACAAATATGTATCTGATTTAGGACCACGTGTGAAAATTAGCTGTAATAGGATGAGAGGGAAGGAAATGTTAATGAGGTCTGATGTGCTTATCTGTCAAGTTTGGAGACTAAAACAATAAAAAAGGTTATGCTGGTCTCACATTCAGAACGCTGAAATAGATGGGAGAAGGAACAAACCTTTCAGTGACTACAAGGGTCTAAATAAGATTGTTCTCTGAACAAAAAAAAAACCTTTTCTGTATCTTTTCTGCCCAAACAAATTAATAAGTTGAGGAGAAGCAGATGATTGTTGTATAAATCCTGGCAGGATTTTTAATCTAACATATTTTGACAATGTGAAAACTGTATTAACAATGTTGTGACGTGAGTCATTTTAAGCTGAAAATTCAAAGTGTCAAAATAGTATCAGTGTCACTTCCTTGTATAAACAAATCTCCTTACGATGAATTTGACTCACAGATAGCCTGAATGGTCTTTAATTAAACTAAAAGCTGGAGATTTTTTTTCTTACTTCTGTGATTCAGCTGCTAAATGTCAATCAGGGAAAATGTAATTATTGCGAGCCATTTGTTCATTTAGACAATATTCAACCAGCTGTGTGTTTTGGGTTTTATTATTCTCATACACTGACTGCTGGAGGTAGGGACCAGCTCCCCTCGTAATTTTGAACAGACAAACGAGTAGAAAAAAAGGATGATAGTTAACTAGTGCACATTTTAGGTGTTTTAAATACCTTGTTTAAACTTTTAGTTGCAACAGCTAGGTAGCTAGTTAGATTATAAGTACTAATGTGCTATTTTAATTTAGGTTTAAATAATATTCAACAAGTTACGTTGACTTAACAGGAAAAATACTTCAGATGTAAAAAGAAAAAAAATTGATTGTACATGATTTAAAGTATGAGATACTTTTGAACATGTTATTTGTAACTAGGATCCTGTGAGGATTCTGTTTTTTCCTGTTGTGTTTAACCCCTTCTGTCTCTCCCTACAGCTCCCGCTCATCTGTTCATGATGGAGCTGATTACCACCGGGGCAAATAAGGCAGAGCTGAGGCAAAAGTCTTCATTAATCCGTTAGTCCTACTTTGTTTCTAGTACTTCTGTTCCTCTGTGACTTTACGTAAAGTTTTTGTCATTAACACTTACCTGTATCTGTCTCCAGATCTCCTCGTGGTCCTCCTGGCCTGTTTTCCATGGGTGTCGTGTTGCTAGTGCTCTACTTCCGTTGTTCTGGCGCCACCTCGGCCTGGTGAAGTACTGGGTGAACCTCAGTTCCTGGAATCCCTCCTGCTCAGACACAGGAGAAGTCAGCTTTGCTCCGCTCTCTTCTTGCTCACTTGCCACCTGTACTCACCTGTCCTGGAAGCTGCTTATCCATCATCTGTACTTACCTCTTCTTGGATCTCTGGAATCCTCCTCCTCCTCGAAACCTGTGAACAGAAAGTAATCTGTAAGAGAGGCAACATTTGAGATATATTCGTAAATACAACATCTACCAGCTAGAAGTGGCACTGGCCACCCTTATAAATTTGCAGATTTTCCTTCTCTGAAAACATTTTATTTTTTTAGGAACACATTAAATAGACAATGTAGAATAAAAAAAATGAGGATAAAACATTTCAATCACTGCTGCACTATGATTGGATCAGCCAAGTCAAGGTTTTGATACCATGATCAGTGGACCGTCTTCTATAATAACAAAGAACAGTTGTGTAAAACAAGCTCCTATAAGACCATTTGACTACTTTTCTTATTTGATAAAATGAATACACAAATTTAACACATTCATGTTTTTCATACATTTCAAAAGATTTCACAATTTAAAAGAACTTCTCTGCATAAATCATTCATTTTGGAGTCTCAAAAGTGACATGAACCAGGAACATCTGAAGAGCGGCACCGAAGAACCAGACATGGAAACCAACTTTTTTAAAAGGTAAGTGAATTTATTTACAAGGTGACAGTGTTTCAGGTGGGGAAGGGAACAGCTCGGGAGGTCTGGAAAGGTGAGGAAGGACAAGGTGAGCTTTCTGATATTGAATTATTTGCAGGATAATTTGAATGTTGAAGTAACAGCTTCTTGTCTTACAGATCTTTAGGAGTGGAGGAGCGCTGGAGCAGAGCAGGAGGAGACTGAGGTCGTCCAGGCAGGGGGGGGGAAAGGAATCCAGGAAGAAGGTAACTTCTCCAGGTAAGACCTGCGGAGCGGTCCAAGGGGGAAGAAAGGGAATGCAGGAACCAGAGAGCAAAAACACGATCCATAAAGTGCGATGCTCCAGCCAAGAACTGAACCCTGACAGAGGCTTAAATACAGGTGCTGCTCATCAGGGGAATTAGCCACAGCTGCAGAGGGAGAGTACCTGGCACAACCAACAGGGCGAGGAAAACCCCCGGACCCTTACAAAAAGAAGTGTAAGGGGAAATGAAGAACATGCCTCTGTAGATTAGATAACCCAAATGTGTCAGAAAGTTTGAGTCACCAACTAGTCTCCAACAGTTGCAGCCCAGTTAGATACTCCCTTAATCGTTTGCACATCTTTTGTGGGTGCAATTTCAGATTTTCTACATCCATATAATTGTATTTACAAATAAATGGTCAGTACATAAAATCCTTCTGTTGCTGTTGTCAAAAACAGCTCTGATTATAAACCTTTCATCAGGCAGTGTGTCACATCCAAAGATCCAGAGGTTAACAAACAGAACTGCAAGTAATTATTTTGTGGGATAATGATTACAAACCCTATTACAACACCCCGCATGAAGTCAGAGCAGCTCCACTGGTCTGCAGCCGCTCTGATGGTGGGGCTGGGCATGGTGCAAACACTGATCCAGAAGGATCACAGTAAAAGTAAAAATAAGAGGAAACATAGATGATCCATGAAGCCTAAAATGTCACTAATTCAGAAAGGCCATCTTTAAAGTTATTCTTCTTATATATAATAAGATGTTTTACATGTAGTTTAAAGGAATTTTTCTTCACTTCAGCTGTTAGGCTCTGGGGCTCATTGTGAGAAAACATTTTCTCTTTCTGTCACTTTTATGCCTGCTGTGTTAGAACTGTATGGTTATTTAGCTTATGTAGCAGAGATGCAAAACAAGTGCAAATTGCTCACACTTGCTTATATTTGGAGCATACTTGCCAACCGTCCCGCATTGGGCGGGACAGTCCGGCATTTAGCCCCCCCTGTCCCTTGTCCCGCATCACCCTGTGCGGGGCAGCCAAAAGTCCCGCATTTGGCCCTCACACGCCACACTTTGTATTTCTCATGCAAAAAAACCCACGCACACGGCCTTTTTGTCACTTTAATGCTATATTTAGTGAGTTTTCAGATCCCTCTAGCATTTTTTTTAAAGCGACTAGCGACAAATCTAGTGACTTTGGCGCCTAAATGTGAGAAAGCACTCATTCTGCAGCGTACCGTAAGCCCCGCCCACTTCCCCAAGCACTGACAGCTGTCAACAGCAGAGAGGAGACCCACTCCACTCTGTGTCCACAGTGGTGCTCCCGCGCGCCCCCTTCAAGCACGTGCGGGAGCGCGATTGTTTTCGTGTGAGTCGTGTTGTCATCTGATGACAAAGAGCTAAAGATGGAGAGGCAGAAAGATAAAGATGTAGGCATGAAAGGACGCTTTTCAAAGTGGTTGAAAGACAGCAGGAAGTTCTGTCTGAGCATCAAGAGGAGGCCTGGAAATGTTCAGGTTAGCTAAAGCTACTAATACTAAAAAATAACAAGTTACAGCTGTTTACTGATCAGTATTTACAACATAACAGCTGAGAAGATGGAGAGAAAGATCAAAACTTGAGAGCCCTGATCTTAAGCAACTATGTGTGTCTAATTCAAATTGATCAGAATTCAGGAAAATCATGTTGAATCTATGATGTTTGTATGTATTTCTGGGAGTGGGTTCTTTGTGTTGCACACTCGAACAAAATTGATGTCGAGACATGCGGTGGTTGTAACTTTTCTTTACTTTCTTCTTTTCTTCTGAACATACAAAACATGTGTCAGTTCGACGTGCGTTACACATAATCTGGCGTCTTCTTCTACGTCTTCTCAGTCACTAACTGAAACTTAGGACCCGAGGCTGCCCCAAGCGCCTGTTGAAAACTAATCTTTTTCAACCCTCGCCTCTCCCTCAGCTAGAACCGTTATCATCAATATTCAGCTAACCATCGACAATGAAACAGTGCTTTTAGTAACTAAACAAAACAAAATATTCATAGGAAGGAGAATAGAATAGTGTAATAAAAGGGGGGGG
>NC_051432.1:2214798-2221583 GCF_001649575.2 Kryptolebias marmoratus
TATCTATCTATCTATCTATCTATCTATCTATCTATCTATCTATCTATCTATCTATCTATCTATCTATCTATCTATCTATCTATCTATCTATCTATCTATAATAGTCATCTCAGTACTTTAAGTTAGCCTAAGATGACTAAGGAACACAAAAACCAACACATTTGTTCCTATTGACAATAAATGTCACATTGAAAACCATGAAAAATCCTATCTTTGATCTCCACATTTATCTTCACATAAACTGATGTATTCCTTTACGTTAAGATTTCATTTTGGACAACTAACAATCAATAATAAAAAAAAAATATCTGTCAGCCAGATGGCACATTTATTTATTTATTTATTTTTTTTCATTAAAAATTTCACACTTTTTATTGTTTTCGACAAGGGTCCTGTCTACTGAAACAATAAGTATGTGTCGCTATTAATGCTGGATAATAGTGTGTTAGTTAAAAAAAAGTGTGTGTGTTTCCAGCTTGATAAGTATTTTCTTTTTTAAGGCGACACTCTAATATAATGAAAAAAACAAAACCAAACAAAATAAAAAAACAATGAGTAAATAAAATTTGACTTTATTTTGGTTCTTGCTCAGACTGTTTATGCAGCTTCACTGCAGCCATGAATATAAATATGAGCAGTAGTGCAGGAGTAATCGTTTTTGGAGATGGCAAGACTTTTCAGCACATGGGAGGCTGTTAAAATATGATGGACTCTGAGGAAGGGTTGTCATCCTCCTCCAAGGTTTCTAAAGCTGATAGAGACATTGGACCTTGTTTCTACCTCTGAGATCTCAGAGCTAAAAACAGAGTTTCTACCTCTGAGGTGGAATCCAACTCCGACTTATCTGAAGATGAGAGCGGAGGGGAGATGGATGAATATTGTGTTCTCCCACAAACACTGCAACGCTCTGCTACCTCCCAGCAGCCAGAGGTTTGATCTCGATAATGAGTGCAGGATAGTTGCAAAGCTGTAGAGGAAAATGAGTCTGAGATCAAAGATACTGAATAAATACACAACAGGCTTGCCACAAGCATGAGCATCTATGCCATGTGTCTGTCATTCAGGATGCCAAACTCCACAGGATGTGAGGGTGTACAGGAATGATCTTTTTATTTCCCCCGCATGGTTTCTTTGACCTCTACAACTAAGGCATGTTGAACGACTCCCCCAGTCAAATTATCTATCCTTTCTTGTTTCAATGATGCCAAAGTAGTTAATAACCAGGGTGTTCGCAGCAGGAGGACATACGTGGCTCGGACCTGGATTGATTGATAAATTCAGGAGAAGTGCAGAGGGGCAACAAAGCCACCTGCTGGATCAGGATGGATATAGAACTTCTGCTGTAAGGCATTGATTTAAAACTCAGAAGTGGTGCCAAACTGTGATTATTTTGAATGTCTTAACTGCACATAACAGGATTTATGAAACCATAAATCATTACCACCTGCGGGGGGGGGGGAACTGTGATAACTGTGTAAACACCCCAAATCTCATGTAGTTTTAACTAATTTCTTCTTTAGTTTATACTTCAAATGCATCATCATTCCTAAATCTAAAAATAAATGTTAAATGTTTCTTTTTTCTATTACTACTTCTTCTGTGTCTGAGTGAAGCCAGTGGTCATGACCCAGTTTCAAACACATTCTGGAAGAATCACAATGAAAGGTTTTGAATCTAATCTGTTTCGAGGACGCACATCTTTCTGGACATCCACATGTGTGTGCAATGTATCAAATGAGACCTCATATCCTCTCCCCTCTTCCATCGCAGAGTGACTGACACCTGCAGCGCAGTTAATCACCTGCTCACACACAGCTCTGAGGAAATCGGAGCGGTGATGCTGTCTCAGACTCTTCGGCTGCTCACAGCCGAGCTGTTTCAGAGTGAGGCAGCAGAGTATGAGAGGCTGCTTAGGACAAAAACCATTCTTCCTCTCACATACACTATCAACTGCTCCTACAAATAGTATCAAACCCTATCACACACACACTTTCAAACGCGCTCGTATACACTATGAAACGCTCTCATCTAAATCATGCTGGAGTTGAAGTTAGTATCTGGCCTGAAGGAGGCCCACAATATGCTGAAGGATGAAAACAACATGAATAAAGAATAAGAATAAAATGTACTCTGAAATTTCAGATATTCTGTATAAATTTATTATGTAAAAAAATAATAATAGGAATAGGCCCATGTAATCAGTTTTGTCATATTTTTAATTTATTTTTTTGAAGGTGAAATCAGTCTGAAAGCTTATTATGAACAGCACACAATCTGATGCAGAACCTTGATTTACCTCACTCTTCAGTTTGTATGGTACTTAATTTTATTCTGAAGTTTAATATGTTGCTACTTGTCGTACTTGATTTTGTGAATCCGTAATGTCAAGCACAATCAAACCCATAACTTTGTCACCAACCTTCAAATGTTATTTTATATTTATAGTGCTTTTTAACACTTGATTTAACACTTGATTTTTATGTTCTGGTGTTTCTCCCTCATTTAACAATTCTGCACAGTGACTCAGGCAACACAATAAAAACTTTTTATGCTAAATACAATAAAAACAAAAACATAAAATATAATGTGTTTGATGACATAAAATGAATATAAACAAACAACTGACGGAACAAAAAATTTAAAGAAAAATCTGGAAAACAAAATGGCACACTGTTACTCTGCATCTGAGTACAAATTAAATGATACACTTGTTTCAATTAATATGAAGTGGCCTGACCTCCTCTATTTCAATTTTTTACCCAGGCTCCACTGCCCACACAAAACATCAACTTGATCCCACTCTTGAGCTGAGCAGTAAACTGACTGGATCTGCACCATGCCAGGCTCATGAGACTGACTTAGAAGGTAGCACAGGACCCAAGTCACCCGCCACAACACCTTTTCAAAAAACTGACATCTGGCCTGAGGTTCTGTGCTTTCAGAACAAAAACCAGCAAACACAATTTTTTTCCCCCACTGAGATCTCCCTTCTTAATGGGGTTTCCTCCTCCTGCACTGAAACCAGGAAAAAACTTCTGATCCCCGTACATTTGGTGAAATAAATGTGAATGTGTGTTTCTTGACACGGACCTGACTGTCAAGCATTGTCTGCAAATTTCACAAGAGTCAGTAAAGAAGATTGTATTATTTTAGATTTTATTTTATTGTTCTTTTTTACTATGAACCATTATTGTGTCTGGAATAAAGATTGATTGATTGATTGTACTGAACATAATTGGAAAAAAGACCTTGAAAATATAGATATGACTTGAAAAAATCGAAGACAGTGTGGCTCATTGCACAGTGCAGCATACCTAATCCTGAGAAATTAATGATGTCTACAAAGATTATAACCATAAGAGCTTTAATAGATCGCACGTAATATCAAAATGTGAGGTTTTTCAATTTTTTGTTTTGAATTTTTATGCTTCTAACACAATTTCTACAGCAATAAAATGATTGTTTGGGAGTGAATGTAACCCAGACACATCAGAGTCTTTGTAAAAATGTCATGGAGGGTGGAAACGGTGGCAAACCCAGAGCACAGACTCATGATGAAAAAAGGAAACTAATTTATTTTAAAATAAAAGAAAAACAAAAACAAAAGCTGACGTGGCAGCAAACTAAACATAACAAAATCCAGGAACGAGACACAAGCAAACCTGAGACAAGACGGGAGGACAACTGGACGGAGCATGAAACGAGAAAGTGACAATTTACCAGCAGTGAGTGGAGGAAATGACCAGGTTTTAAACACAGGAGGTAATAAGGAAAAGTGGGCACAGGTGAGATGATCATGAAACCAGGAGCAGGTGGAGATGGACATGACAAGTAAACAAGTGATAGACAGAGGAGAGGTGAATACTGACAGACACAGAGAACAAGACCACACGAAAACAACACAAGAGACAACCAACCCAAACAGAGACCAGAAGCAAAACACTAAAAACAAAAAGAAACATACAAAACCGAATCCTGACAAAAAAAATTGCATTAGAAAACAGCAAATATTCCCCACCTTTGTTTTCAACTAAATTTGGCAATGAGTAGTTTGAAATATTTTAGCACTGCTCATTTGTATATTAACTTTGCTTTAACGCTCTTCACTGCTCAACTTCTTCCCCCAAAATTACTCAGCTTGTTTCGACTCTTGCCCTTACATCTTTTAGTCAGCATTTCTATACGGAAGGTGAAAGATTTATACTTTGTGATTTATATCTCACTTTCAATGCCGTTGTTCTGTCCCTTCCGCAACTCCTTACATCCGGGAATATTTTGCTGACTCAATATTGGTTGCGCAGGGCTTCATCTTGACTTTTAGCAGATGATGTGGTTCTGTTTGTGTCTCCGGGTCATGAGCTTCATTGTGCGCTGGGGCGATTCACAGCCGAGTGTGAAGCTGCTGGGATGAGAGTCAGCTCTTTTTAAGTCTGCGGTCAAGGTTCTCAATCAGGAAAAGTGGAATGTACCCTCTAGGTTGAGGATGAATCTCTGCCTCAAGTACAAAAGTTCAAGGGTCTCGAAGTCTTGTTCATGAGTGATGGTAGGTTTTAGCAGGAAATGGATCAAATTATTGGGGCCTCATCCGCAGTATTGAGGGTATTGCTCAGGTGTGTCGTGGTGAAGAAGGAGCTAAGCTGAAAATTAAAACTTTCAATTTGCTGGTCCATCTATGTACCAACCTTCACCTATGGTCACGAGGTATGGATCATCTCCAAAACAACGAGATCCCAGATACAAGAGGCTCAAATGAGCTTCCTTAGTAGGATGACCTACTAAGCGGCTCTGTCATCAAAGGAGTCAGCTGAAGTTGTTCAGACATTTGATTAAGATGTAGCTAGAGGTTTCCTGGGCATGTTTTAGACCTGAAATTTGCTAAAGGGGTTATGTATCCTCTTTGGTCTGAGAACATCTTGGGAACCCCAATAGGAGCTGGAGAGTGTCACTGCAGAGAGGGAGATCTTGGTTTCCCTTGTGGACCTGGCTACGGTTAAGTAGAAGATGGATAGACATTTATTACAATGATAAACTATTCAGAGAATTTAGAACTACAGCCATATGTGGCAGGTTGGTGTAGACTTACCTTTAAGGTGAGTGGTGGGTGGCACCCACGCCGCCTTTAAAGCCAGGTGTGCGCTTTGCGCACTCAGACAGTCTTGCAGGGCTTCCTGGTGGCACCTTGCTGTGCGCTCCCGTGGGGAATTGTTTGGGGCGGTGCTTGCCATGGTCGTACTCAAGTTAGTTTTGTGGTTCCTTTTTGTTGTTCCTGACTATTAGACTGGTTTCTGCAATCATGCCTGTCTTGGGTTCAGGATTGCAGTTGGGGTGTGTGGGTTCCTCCTGCTCCCTGGAATGCGTGTGGTTGGGCGTGCACCGTGAGCTTGTAGTTTCCACCGGGGTAAGTGGCTTTATTTCTCCGGCTCGTTTTGGGCTGTGTGCTATGGCTAACATTAAATTTTGCTCCTAGATCTTGGACCGTATATTTTGGTGGCTCCTCCCTTCCTCCTGCGGCATTTAGGGGTGCGCACCTGATCAGCGGGTGCGCAGCACAAGGTGTGCAGCTGCGTTGAGGCTGCCTCCACCTCCTGCTGAAGGGGCCGTTGTTTTGTCCCAGTTGCTGCTTTATGCCGTTACCCTTTGGATTACGAACTACCCAATTAACAATTTAATTTTATTTAGGTAAGGGCTCAACCTGCCTATGGTGAGTCTGTTGTAATTTAACTGCATGTTTATTTGCTGATGCTGTTTTTTTCTTTGCATGTCAATTTATGTATAATTTGCCTGCATGTTTGGTGTTCTGTTATTTTATTACTGATTTGTTTGTTTGTTCTTTTTGTTTGGTTGCAGTACATTGTTTGTTGTGCATTAACATATTATTTCCTTGTTATTTCTTAATTGGGTTTGAACGTATCCAGTAAATGCTGAAGGGCTAGTGTGCAATAGAAAATTTGATAATCATGTCCAGATTTTAATTCTTTGTAAGCTTACATTTTTATCTCTTGTGCAAATAAATTATTAATTTTAGACCAATGATCCACCTCTCTTTATTGTCCTGACCTACGGCCTTTTGGTTTGGTAAAGGTTGGAAGGTTTGACAGTCCCAGGGTTAAATCCCTGGGTGGCGTTGTGGGTTAAAGTATTTTATAATTTAAGTCTCAGACACCGCTTGCGTCACACATACAACAAGGGCAGTAAAAGTGAACACATTTTGTCTATAAGCTGTGGTGTGGTAAAAGTATGCAGTTGGATCAAATGAAGGTTGTGGAAATTTAGTCTGTTTCTAGACATGTGATAGACTGATGATCTATCCAGTGTGTGCCCCACCTCTCAACTGTTAAATGCAGAAGATAGGCTGCAGTCCTCCCTTGACCCTAAACAAGATAAAGCAGGCACACAGGATGAAAGCAAAATAATCTATTAACAGACATCCTCCCTAAAAAAACAAAACAAAAAAAGACTATTTATAATCAGTCTTGAGAAAAAGGTGAAAACATGATTATTCAAACATTGTGTAATGAATTTCAGTAAAACTCCTTTATTTCTTATAAAGAAGAAGTAAAGGAAGAGAAGACCTGGTGAGATTAACTGTTACCCATACTTTCTTTTGAGGAGGTATGATCAGGGGTGGAAATTAGGTGAATTTGATCAACACACACCACTGTGGCGGGTTGGCAATTTGAACAGAAAAGGTGTTATTTGTCCTCTTGACATATAGGGGGCAGCAATGTGCTCGAGTTGCTGCTGTTACGTTGAGCCGCGTTCCCCCATCAGATACGGTTCCCCCT
>NC_051432.1:2222457-2224889 GCF_001649575.2 Kryptolebias marmoratus
TGTACAGATATGCATCTTTTAATGGTTTAAAATAAAAAAAATAAAATAAGAAAAGTCTAGTTATTTCCATGCAGTGTCCAGAAAGAGGTGTTCAGCTTGTAGGGCACCACAACTGCTTCCACCCACCTCCATCATCATCATCACATGAAATAACTTTTTGTCACAACAAAAAATAGTGGCTGGTAAAATATTTGAGTGGCTGGTAAAAAATTTTGTCCCCCAGCCACTATGGCTGGTGGACAAAATTTTTAATTTCCACCCCTGGGTATGACTATAAACAAATAAAGTAATAAATATGAGTGGCTGGTAAAAAATTTTGTCCACCAGCCACTATGGCTGGTGGACAAAATTTTTAATTTCCACCCCTGGGTATGACTATAAACAAATAAAGTAATAAATAAATTGAACTTTTACACTGTGATGTAGATGAAATAATTGGTTTGAAAAATTGTGTAACTGTATTATTGTTCCCCAAAGGTTACGTAAGGAGAAAAATGGCTGGTCCAGGAAAGCAGGCACAATTTGACCATGACACTAAAATTCATATTAACACAAAATTATGTGCAGTAAAATTCTCCTGCACATTGTAGACATTTAGTCTGGAATAAATGTTTAATATGCATCACTGCTGGAGTAGATTCTCAGTCTGACAGGATTTGATAGTGCATGTGAGATGAAGAATGTTTTTTGTCCTAAGGGGCACCCCATAGCAGAGCGCACCGATCATCCTCCCAGTGTTGTACATCTGAAGCAACACATCTGGAATCAGACTTCCAGCTGCAGGCTCCTTCAGGTGCGTTTATTTACCTGAAAACACAGACAGGAAAAGAATCATTACTTGGATCAACTTTGCATTTTACCTCATGGATTTCCTGAACAATTCAAATTATTTCTTTGGAGGCTCAAATTTATCAACAGGTGAGTGGAAAAAGCTGCCGATGGATCAGGACAGCTGACAGCCTTATATATATATTCTATGTGCATAATACCTCTAATTTATTATTATTATTATTATTATTATTATTATTATTATTATTATTATTATTATTATTGATAATGAAGATGCTGTTTGATTTACACCGTTTTGCCTTCAAAGTTAACTTGTAATGCAGAAAGAAAGAAAGAAAGAAAGAAAGAAAGAAAGAAAGAAAGAAAGAAAGAAAGAAAAGAAAAGAGTTGGGTTGGGTTGTCAAAGGAACAAATAAGCATCTTGTTCACTAAACTCACAAAATAATAAAACGTCTTATTTGAGAATTTTTTTGACAATGAAATATATATATATATATATATATATATATATATATATATACACACACAAATATAATATCACTCTTCTTGCTCTGTCTGGTTGTATTGCTGCATGGTGTGTAGCATACTTGAATAATTTTGCCTTTCAATTATGTTTTTTTTTCTCAATTATATAGTTGGCATTTCTCATTTCAGCTTTTTTTCCCCCCTCCCTTGTCTGATGAAGAGCTGTGCTCAAAATGCCACCTGGCTCCATTAAATGAGTCAAAAGTGAAGTCCTGCAGTGTGCAAGCCTTTTTGTGGTTTTAGTTAAAAGATTATCTTCATTGTGGCCAGGCATCTTTTGTCCATTTGTTGATGGGAGGTGTCTGTGTGTATGTGGATTGGGTGACTGTCGGTGTAAGACTTGGACTTTGTTGATGAGGCCTGAAGCAGCTGGAATGAAGCTCTCTGTGTGGCAGGAGGTTTTGGTCCTGCCTCCTGCCAGAGGGGAGCAGATCAAAAAGAGGGTGCTCCGGGTGGTAGGGGTCAGTTGAAATGGGAGATTGCAGCCTTCTCAGCACACTTGATGATACCCTGCAGCCTGCCTTTGTCCTTGGTGGTAGTGGAGGAGGTGAGAATAGACTCGTTGATGGAAGTGTGGAAGTTCACCATCACTGTTTTTGATGGGTTGAACTTCTTCAACTGCTGCAGGAAGTACATCCTCTGTTGTCCCTGTTTGATGAGGGAGCTTCTCCCGTTTGTGGTTCTGGTTGATGAACCAATGAGAGTGGTATCATCTGCAGGCTTTAGGAGTTTGACAGATTAGTGATTGGAGGTGCAGTTGTTGGTGTACAGGGAGAAGACAAGTGGAGAGAGAACAGCCCTAAGGGGATTCTGTGCTGGTGGTCCGGGGGTGTGACACATTCCCCCTATCTTAACATACTGCTTTCTGTCAGATAGGAAGTCTGTGGTCCACCTGCAGATGGAGTCAGGCACGTTCAGCTGAAGGAGCGTGTTCTGTAGCAGAGCAGGGATGGTAGTATTGAAAGCAGAACTGAAATCCACAAACAAAACGGTGGTGATGGACGTGTGATGGGTTGGTAGCAGTCAAATGGCACAAAGCAGCTGCACAGTGTGCGTTGGCTGTATGCATAGGCGCCGGAACCACTGGGGCCAGGGGGCCATTGCCCCCCCCCCCTTTT
>NC_051432.1:2226475-2251879 GCF_001649575.2 Kryptolebias marmoratus
AACAATGACAGAACAGCGGCTCAATCACCTTCTGTTTCTGCATATACACAAAGACTTGACTGATAACATGGACCTCAGCAAAGTCTGCCGCAGCTTCTGCTTCGCGAGTCAGCGAAGGGAGGCATACTTTGGAAAATACTGAGCTCTGAAACTTATTGTTATCATTAGTCGTTATTAGTGTCATTAGGATGTAAATAGTTTACAATGAGCGACATACTTATAAATAGCCTCGGAAGAAATCTTTTTACTAATATAATGTTTGGTTATATGTTCCAAGTCTGACAAAGTTTATGCTGTTTTAATACCAAATGCTCTTAATTAGTTCCGCCGCACAAGCGTTTGTATATTCCTGTTGCTCAGATGTTGGATTCTTCCATCTCTGCCCATGCGCATGTTATTTACCTGTGTTTACTTTTATTGTGGTCATTTATAAAGCTGTTGGTTGGTTTAACTAATAATCATTATTCATAATAAAATATTGGAACAAAAAGTCATAGCTGAAAAAGCGTTTCATTATTCAGTTTTTGTTGATGTTAGACAATGATCCGATGCATGTAAAATTAATAAGGTGACGAAACACTCCGGTGGCCCCCCACCTAGAAAATGAATCCGGCGCCACTGGCTGTATGAGTGTAAGCTGCATGTGTAAGCAGCCCAGTCTCCTCTGTTTTATCAATAACAAACAATAAAATAAGTTAATAATAATTTAATTCAAACCCTCGCGGCTAGTAAACCCAGCAGACCCACTGGGACTTTTCGCAGTGCTGCCAGTCCTGGCCTGTGGATGACCCATGATGAATAGCAGTTTGTTTAGAGACCTTGTACAATACAAACAATTTTAATCAATAAATGTACCATCTAGGTAAATGTGTAGCATTTTTATATATTGTATAATAATGTATACATTTAATTTTTGTGACTGAACTGTGGCTGTCTCCTTGTTTTGTTCCAGTTGCATTTGGGCCCCCCCACTGTGGTGCCAGCCTCCCTGTCATCTTCGGTATCATCTGTTTTATGGGCATCATTGGAAACTGCATTGTCATGTACACCATTCTGAAGAAGACCAAGTGTCGCGCCAAACAAAGCGTTCCAGACATCTTCATCTTAAACTTATCAATTGTCGATCTTCTGTTTCTCCTCGGGATGCCGTTCCTCATCCATCAGTTGCTGGGAAACAGTACATGGCACTTTGGGGCTGCCATGTGCACGGTCATCACTGCTCTTGACTCCAACAGTCAGATCGTCAGTACTTACATCCTAACTGCAATGACCCTCGACCGTTATTTAGCTACAGTCCATCCCATTCGTTTCAACCATGTGCGCACACCATGTGTGGCGGTGCTGGTCATCGGACTGGTGTGGGTTCTGTCCCTGATCACCATCATCCCTGTGTGGCTGTACGCAGGCCTGATGCCCCTCCCAGATGGACTGGTTGCCTGTGCTCTCCTTCTGCCAGATCTTGCCAGTGACATTTTCTGGTTCACACTTTACCAGTTTTTCCTGGCCTTTGCCATCCCCCTGGCCATAATCTGCGTGGTGTTCTTCAAGATCCTCCAACACATGTCCACCAGTGTGGCCCCGCTGCCCCCGCGGAGTTTGAGGGTGCGCACCAGGAAGGTGACTCGGATGGCAGTGGCCATCTGCCTGGCTTTCTTCATCTGCTGGGCTCCTTACTACATCCTCCAGCTTGTCCACCTCGGGGTACAAAACCCAAGCCTGGCTTTCTCCTATGCTTACAACATCGCCATTAGCATGGGCTACGCTAACAGCTGCATCAATCCATTCCTCTACATCATTCTCAGTGAGACCTTCAAGAGACAGTTTCTCAAGGCTGTGCACCCACTTAACAGGAAGTTCCGTGTGAACCCAAGCACCACGGACGGAGGCAGTGTGAGCATGAGAATTATACCCGAAGGAGCTCAGCAGGAGCCAGGAACCAGGGAGATGTTGCCGTCCAACAAGGCCCCACAATGAATCAGTGAACTGAAATGAAAGTATTATTCTCAGAGTTAATCCTGCAACTTTAATCCATGCAACTGACGGTGAGATGTTGACTGAAGAAGACATTTCTTACAATAATGTCAATCATTTTTTGCTTTATGTACATTTACCAAAAAAATTAAATAAAAAAACCCGCAACATCTCAGGTGACTTTCTGTGAAACAATAGTCTTTAAAATGTTATCACCTGCAATGTCCAATGATTAACTGATCCCCTTTTAAAGCCATGAATTTATAGGAAATATAAAAATCTAACTTTATTTCTATAATATCACAGGTTTACATACTTTTTAACATTTCTGTTGTTTTGAAAGGCTGTCCAGCATTTGCAGAAGCTTGATTTTAGCCTATTCATTTATTCTTTTATCCAGTTTTTATAGCTGATAAGTTTGCGGTGTAGGCAGATCAGCCTATTCACAGTGAAAGCTCAGAGAACAACTAACTCTTAGTCTGAGTCTGAGTCAATGACCTCTAGTGCTTTAATGATTTTTGTAGCATTTTCCTACAGACATAGACATCATTAGCCCAAGACCAAAATCAGTATTGTTGTCCTCATAAATGTCCTCACTGTGAAACAGCACATTCAGAACAAATTTATATGGAAAGAAAAAATATTTTGCAGCTTTCAATTTATAGAGATGCAGTGTACAGATATTGTTTATGCTCCTGCATAGAGCCAAGGGGGTTTCATCAACCTACAGCACAACTTTCTTCTACTAAAAGGAAAGATGTGCACAAGACAATCTTCTTTATTACATTCCACTGGGGAGATGATACTTTGTTTTTTTCTGCTTTTGATCCTGTGACAACATGCAGGCTTATGCAGGCTTAAAAAAAATAACAAATGAAAAACCCAGCTGTGATGCATGTTTTGTTAGCTTTCAATCAGCCAACAGTTTGACATCTGTTCTCTATAAGTGGTCAGTAGAACGTTCTGTGTTTTTATTGTGTTCGGTGTTAAAATTAAAGCCTAAATGATTTTTTTTTAAATGACTAAATATTCAATCATTTGAACAAGGTTACAAGCAGAAAATGTTTTGGTGCTGACCTTTGTTTTTGCTTTCTTTGAATGTTTTTCTGCTCTGCTCTTTTGTACAGTATGTTTTTGAAATGTTGTTTTCTTTGTGACTTTTCAGGTTATTTAAAAAAGGATCAGTTGAATGACATTTGAAAGCAAGTTGAGGGGGAAAAGTCATGACTTAAGATACATAGGATAGAGAAAATAAACCTGGGATTTTGAATGCTTTACCTCAGCCTTTTTGTCCTGATTGTACAGCTGAGCAGAGTTCATGAATCTGGTTCTGCTTTCACCACAATGTCTTGATAAAGTTGTAATATAAAACCTTTAGGGATAGCTCAGATGTTTTGAAATGCAGTTCTGTGAAAAGATTTTGAATAATATATTACCTAGCTCTTTCTCAGTTTGGAGACATAAAGAAAGAGTTTATTTCTGACAAATTCATAAAACAGCTCAAGTGGAGGCAAGACCAAATTTGGATTTCTGTCCTTTTAAAACAGCTCAGACTTAAAAAATATTTATAGTGTTTAATTCAAATGCTGCTTTTGCTCAAAAACTGTTAATATTGGTAGACCTTGTCCTGGAACCAGCTTCCCTGTTTGCTGGTTCCAGGACAAGGTTTAAGTCCCACTCCTTCCATGTAAACAATTGGAACATTTCCTGATTAAACTTGGAAAAAGATGGGCCATTTCCTTATTGAAAAAGTACAAACACACCTCAGATTATGCTTTTCAGGTGCTGACTCTTGTGGAGGGTGGCGCAGTGATTAGAGGTGTCGCCTTAGAGGAAGACGTTCGCAGGTCTGCCTCCCACCTGGGGCCTGTCTGTGTGGAGTTTGCATGTTCGTCACATGAATTTGTGAATTTTCTCTGGGTATTCTGGTTTCCTCCCACACATCAAAAATTGACAACTCTAAATTGCCACTAAATGTGAGGGAGGGTGTGAATGGTTGTTTCTTTTGTTTGTCTCTATGTGTCCCTGTGATGGACTTGCGACCTGTCCAGGGTGTCCCCCGCCTCCTGCACAGTGACTGCTGGAGATAGACACCAGCTCCTCATGACCCTGCATGGAAAAGGGGGTAAAGAAAGTGGATGGATGAACTCTTGTGGATTTATGAAGTTCTTACCTAGCTGCTGTATGTTTAAATATTCCTTTTTCTAACACATTTAGCTGTAATTAATTATTTCATCCTAAAAAGAAAGCTTATGTGACACCATTAATGTGTCGGGGCAGTGGGTGGGACTTAAAGCCTCTCATCATTGGTGCCCAGACTCAGGTTCCCAAAACACAACATGGCAACTTTCATAAAACAGTTCCTGTTGGCTTCAATTTCCAACAACAAGAGAAGGGGCACTTGGTCTACTAGCATGTCTATGGCTTGATGTTGTACAATTATTGCAGCCGAAACATCATGATATTCTTGCTGGAAGTGCCCCAGGCTGCACTAGAAGTGCTATAGCTAGCTGCTGCTGGCTGTAGTGCTTGCAAAACATTTGTGCTTACAAATAACTGTAGAACAATAAAAAATTAACAATAATTTTTAAGTTTTTTAAGGTTTTATATAAATCACTGGGTCTTTTCTGAGATTGAAATAGTTTTTATGGCAGCATTTCAGTTTGGTCTTGTCTCAAAATTTAACCATGTTTCTCCAAACTGAGGTTGTTTGAAGAGCTATCTACAACAGGTAAGTTATTTGGTGTTTATAGCTTTTCACAGAACCCCCACTTCTAAAGATCTAAACCATTTTACTTCAAGATACTTCTGAAACTCAGTCCAACAAAACAAAACCTAACTTTAAACAATACACCTTGATGCAGCTTTTGAAATAGCTCTTTGATTTTCAGATTAAACTGGTGAGTTTAGAGTCAGACAGTTTCCCCTCGCTTTTAGGGTCTCTTATTCTCCAAACAAGGTGGAATCATTCATTCATTCACGCCAAGCGTTTGAGCACTATGGCCCCATCCACAGTACTGTGAATATTTTGAAATTTAGATTTTATGCTTTGTTTTAACAACTTGTCCACGCACAAACTGAGATGTTGGTGTGAAAACTTAATTTTCTGCTTTTAAGCTTTCTCAAATGCATATTTTTGACAACTCGGTTTCTGGTGAATCCCCGTTGACAGCAGACACAGAACTGATAGATACGATAATGTAAAGCATGTTTTGCCCATGTGCTCTGTCACTTTGTGTCCTGGGAAGCAAAACAACAATGGAGTCGTTTTTGCAAGATTTTTCTGTCCATCGTGCTTCATCCTGATCCTGTCGGCCACCAGTAAACTTTGACTGTGTGCTGAAGTGATTAATAACTGAGAGGAAACTGTAAACAGTATATAAACGATGCATTTTAGTCAAGCGAAGGATGTTCAGTTCTGTATTTTCATTTGTTGTTAATGTGGACATTCTTGCCACCTAGTGGTGAAGCATGGGTGTTGCTTTGGCTTGATGAGAAAGTGTGAACTGGGAAAAAGATTTAACAAACAAAAATATCAGTTCAAAGAACTATTTAAAGTAGTAAAAATGGGGCATAAATCTGGGGGAAATAAGAAACAGAGCAGAGAGAGGGCAAAATATTTGACATAAGAGGCATGGAAACTGTGCAATCACATTGTTTTATTTATATTTTTACATCTCAGAAACTGTATATTGTGACTTTATTGTTGTAATTATAAGTTATGTTTCTGTATTTACAATTTTGAAGTGAAAAATTTGCGTTTTGCTGAATACCTGTGGATATAATATCAGTGAAAAATTAAACACAGACTTTCTCAGACTTGTTCAAACTGCTTCTGACATTTCATTTTCCTAATAAAAAAAACACTCTCAAGTTTACATCACGAAGAAGCTCTGAATGAATCATTCTTATTTTGGAAATTTTAAATGAAACTAATAGTTTGTGTGTACTAACAATATTCAAACTTGTTATCAAATTATGGCTTGTGAAAATTTGAGACCAAAGATTAAAAAAAAAAAACTACTGATGTCAAGAATAATACAGAAAAATATCTGTATCTTGGCTGCGGCTACACTGACAGCTTAATTATAAGTTAGTTGTGTAATAAAATGTTCTTTTTAAAGTTATTTTCTTTTTATTATTCACTCAAAGCACTTTTGAACTAATTTTAAAATAGCAAATCAGTTTTAGTTTATGTATAAAACCTCAAGATGCTTTATTGGTTATTTTTCTTTTAGTCTTTTTATTTTTCTTCTTGTGAGGAGCTTTTGTTCTTTACAAAGATGTATAAACTACACAAGAATTCGTCAGACATGTGGTCAGGGATGAAACACAACCTTACACTGTTCTTTTTTATTTCTATTTCTCATGTGAAGATGTGTGAAAGCATCAGAAATATAATGTATGATTTAAACTCTGCGGTGTGTGCACCAGATTGATGTAGGCCTTGAGCCGTGCTCATGGAAAACTAATCACCATGCAGGGACATTAAAATTTCACACTAGAGTTAATCTTTTCTCCTGCTGCAGATGAGGACTGCAGCCCTGTAGGAGCTGAACAAGCGTACTTTGATTATAATTACTGCTTCTTAATGCATTCGCTCAAAAATTACCTCATAGGAATTTGTGAAACAGTATAAACAAAATAGTGCTTTATTAATAGGTTAAGGACAAGAAATATCTGCTACTGAAAGGTCTGACTCTGCAGGCCAAACACAAAATGATGCCTCTCAAAAGAAAAGCTCACTGACAGAAAATTGTTAAAGCTGGTATTTCACTAAGCTGCAACGATTGGAAGACTAGTAAAAAAACAACAACATAAAATTGTGGGGAAATTGTGAGAATAACTAGAATTTTCTGTTTCAGTTTTACTGAGGTTTAGGTGTTTGCGACCAATGAGACCTGAAGCAGTATTTTGAGCTCCCAGTTTATGAAAATTGTGGTTTATTTTCATGTCCATAGCTTGTGAAATGGTATTCTTGGCTGTGGAAATTGTTTTATTGCTCACCTCCGCCCTTGGCGGCTGCATCCACTTTTATGATTTAATTTGCTGAAGTATACTTTTAAAATAAAGACAGACAGATTTGGACTAAGCTTTTAATAATCACCATTTACCATCAGCTTGGTTTTTACAAAGACCTGGACATTTGCCTCGATTAGTTTGACACTCACACATAGCTGTCTCTGCTCCGAGGTTAACAGCAACTTACACACGAGACTCACATGAATCTGTAGACTGGCTGATGCCAGTCACAAAGGCACATCATGAAGTGTTGTAAATAGTCTGCAGTCTGTGGCAGGCACAAAAAACACATTTTATGTCTGTTTGAGTTTTTGTGTGCTTGTTGTCACCAAATCTGTTCAGAACATTTGTGAACATAGTTCTTCAGAGCAGCAAGGGGACAGGAGGGGTCCCACCTGGAGGCCTGAGGACTGCTCTGCTTTTTGCACATTATGATGTCCTGTTGGCATCAATGTGTCGTGATCTCCAGCTCTCACTGGAGCGGCCTGCAGCCGAGTGTGGAATACTGGCATGAAGGTCATCACCTCCAAATCTGAGGCCATGGTCCTCTGTCGGGAAAGGATGGGAGGGAGGTGCTGCCTCAAGCAGAGATGTTTTTGTGTCTCAGGGTTTTGTTTACAAGTGAGAGAAGACAGACGGATCTGTGCAGCTTCTGCACATTTGTGTACTCTGTGCCAGTCCTCTGTGGTAAACAACTATGGTCACAAACTCTGAACAGGGTTTCAGATACAGGCGGTCAAAATAAGATTTGCATGCAGGGATACGACTCATGCAAACCCACATTGCAATCCCTCTATAACTCTGCTAAGACTGGAAGACTCAGCTGGGGAACCAGTATTTGTGAGCAAACTTTAAAGTACAAAGAAACTTACTCACAGCTTCCTCATAATCACTTGATGTATGAAATCTATGGTTTATTCTCTTTCTGTCTACTCTACACTCTAATAAAAATGCTGAAATATCTATGTTGACAAATAAAAATGTAGGGAAAAAACAACCTTATCTGCAATGATTGTAGCTTTTTTTGTTACACTATTTACAATTTCCTCTCAGTAATGATCCATTTTGGCACACTATCAAAGTTTAATAATGACAGGATCAGAGGACCAATGCAAAAAAAGCACAAAATAGGCTACATCTTTGTTTCTGAAAAGGTTAGTGTTTTGAATCTACATTGATACAACAATAATAGTTTTCAAACTTTAGGAAGTATTTTTAAAAATCTCAGCTTTTCTCACCAAAGATTCTGCTTGCATGTGGACGGGATGTGCAAATTTCTGCTTTTAAAAACAACTTGAGTAGTGTGGACAGCCAGGACCTAAAACTAAAATATATCTAAATGTTCAGCAGCTAAGCCTGATTTTATTATGTGTTTATCTTTAAAGAAGAGACATTCAGTTAATAATTTGGCTGCTTGCAGGGAGTCTCATCAGCTCTGTTAGTAGTTCTTCATTATGGCTCAGGAAAGTTTGCTTCCACTACCAAAAGAATGCTGAACACAGTAAAAAATCCCGTCAGACTGCCCAGCACAGATGCTCGTATCAGGTCTAGGACTGAGAATATAAAAGGCAGCTCCACAAAATAACAGAACAGGTAGAACTCACAAAATACAAAAATCCGAACAGCAAGAAGAGGTCAAAATAAGATAGATAAAAGCTGAGCCAGAACAGTTTATCTCTACAAAAAGAGAAATTGTCACAGTAACATAAAGACCCCTGTAGTCATGTTCACAGGTCTGATATGATAACCCTAAAATTAATCATACATTGGAAACAGGCTCAGATACATGACTAAAATCATCCCATTCTTTTTACAATGTGCAGGATATAACATTCAGTCCAGCAGCAGGTATTTATGCATTTATTATTTATGCTCAGTCTTCACAGTCTGTCCCAGAGGATCAATCAACTCAGCAATGGCTCTCTTCAAACTATGGCTGAAAGTAAAATGGCAGTCTGCATTAATGATTAATGCTGTGCACCTCTGTGCTGCTGGTTCACATTAACTTTTTTTATCTGAAATCAAAACGAGCTGAGAACCTTGGGAATTCTTCTAAAAAAGATGAAACTTGTAAAACAGAGGACAGGTCACAGAAATAAAATTAGAAGTAAACACACAGATGGTATAAGTTATTAGGAGTGTAGTCAAAATGCGCAACAAAAGGTTATTGACGAGAAGTTAATTACTAATTATTAAACAAAAAAGCCTTTAAAGGCCTTTGCTAAATATAAATGTAATTTATTTCAGTGACTTATTGAGTTTCACCCTTAAATGAGAAATATCTCCAAATGGAGCTTTTGATGTTTCTACTAATGAAAGTCACAGAAGCTGTTTGCCATGTTTTGGTGGTTTCATGCTTCCAGCAGCAGCACAGTGATGTTACTGTCAGCTGTGAGCTGCTGCGTGTTTGTGTGTTTGCAGCACTGCAGTAATTGTAGCCTGAAGAGATGACTCTCTTTATATCAATTTAGATGCAAATGAGTGTGGTATGAAATGTCTTTTTTATAAGTATTGATTATATTAAAGTACTGACTATTTTGACAATCCTAGTATGGACTGCCTGCATTATGTTGGGGTCTTCTTGTGGTTAGACAGGTCCCCCAATCTTATATTTGTGGGGTCAGCTTGGATGTTGTCATGAGCGGCGGAGACAGAGGCGAACCCAGAGAGCAGACTCATACTTGAAACTAAAAGGAACTAATTTATTAAAACGAAAACAAAAAGTTGACGTGGCAGCAAAACAAACAAACTAAATCCAAATACACGGCGGGAACACGGGAACACAACGGCGCATCAGGCTGAGTTAGCTTTAACACCCCCTCACCGCCTCAGTTCCAGCTTTAAGTGTTTTGGAAAAGAGCCAAGAATAAGAATATTCTTAACGGGGCTAAAAATTGTCCCAAAACTTAAAAAAAAAGAGTTTTATTAAATACTGTTTTTAGTTTCACCTCAGTTCTAAACCATTTCAGCACACAAATAAAATGTGACGATGAGCGGGATTAAGTAAAACAAAGCCAAACAAACAAACAAAAAACTGTAAAAGCTGCTCTATTGTTGTTTTGGTTTTCAGGGATAGAGGGTGTGGATGAAACTGGCTGCTTCTTCAACGTTTCTGAAAAGCTCTGTATTTCAAGTCTAAACGGAGACACAAGAAACAGTTTTCAACAATTAGCAAAAAGGTTATAGGATCGCCTCCTGGCCTTTCTGAGTGGAGTCTGCTTGTTATCAGTGCGTGTGTGGGTTCACTGTGGTTTCCTCCCACAGAGGTTAATTAGTAACTCTAAACTGTAAAGTGTGAATGGTTGTTTGTCTCGATGTGTCCCTGTGATGGACGTGCAACCTGTCGCAGCAGAAATCTTTCACCGCTCAAAGCACTTCACCCAACAGGCATCCAGACAAGGCGTCTTATGTAATACTTTCCCCCACCAGATTCATAAGTTAGAGATCAAACCACTGACACTTCAAATGCATTATGACCACCACAGAGTAAATTACACAGTCTCAGCTGGGGAGTGGGGGTCAAATTGTTCTTCACATAAAGGCAATGCCATCCAATAAAATCTGAGCTTCTGGCTGTAGTCATAGTTACTTGTTTTCTTTCATTGAAATGTCTACCGTGTATGCAATAATTATAGTTACAAATTAAATTAAATAACTTTCATTCCACGAAATAATATAAAACAGAATGACCTCTATGAATATTCAGATAAAACAAGATGTTTACATACTCAGTGGTGCCGGTGATCATTAGAGCACTCAGGGATGTGACCCTCAGACTGGAAGAGAGATTCTAGGAACAACCTCAGAGACCTCTGTCCAGAAGAGCACAGTCCTAGAAACACACACACACACAGATAAATATTCAGAATAAAACCAAAATGTCAAGACAGAATCACAAACCAAACAAGCTGTGGGACAAAAACCTTAATCGTTTCTTAGGTTGCAAAACAAAAAGTAGAGCTCAAGCAAAAAGCCAATGAACCCGTTTATTTAGATCCTGTATTTTGATTTCTAACAAGTGTAACAACAGAAAATGGTCTCTTTAGGGGAACATCGTAGTCAGTTCAACACACTAACTGCAGAATAAATCTAATAAAGTGAAAATTATATTAAAAAACTAACAGAAACAATAAACTGCAGTCCCAGCCAATTGTAAATGGCACGGCCTATTATTCAATGAGCTGAAATAATATTACTCTTCAGTCAAACAGGGTAGCATGATGTTCCTTATGGTTATGCATGACGTGAAATAAAGGCCATTAAAACTGTACTCATATTAATGGTTGTGCATTAATAGTGCAATTTAAACTAGAACATTTTGAATTCCCTAAAATCACCAGACATAACATCATGACATTTGCCATAATAAAATATTCTTCGGAATGAGGTGTAATGCGTTTACTTTCTTTGTTTTTAAAGCTATAAACGTTCCAACTTTGACCCCTTGAATGAGGACACTCATATCAACAAATGATCAATTTAAAATAAGTTTATATCCATTTACTTCTATGTAAATGGGTCAGTCTGAAATTAACTAGCCTTGGCTCATCGATCTGGTCAAATTTAAACTCTATTTGTCCAAACTGAGGTCGTTCAGAGAACTATCTACAACAGGTAAGATACTGTTTGTTCATAACCTTCCACCCACTTCTAAATACGTGAAGCACTGCTGTAAGGTGAATGAAGGAGTGTATCATTCTTGGAAACCCTTAAAAAATATATTTTTCTAAACAATTAGTAAATTGTACCTCATGGTGAAACACATGAAACCATCCCAGCTGCATTTAAAAATGAATTTCAGTGGCACATCTTAAATTACTGTGTTTTCAACCCAGCAGAAAATTCAGCATCATTTCCTGAAAAAAAACAAAACAAAACAAAACATATGTCCGCAGGCAAATTTGTTTTCTTGGAAACTTATCCAGCTGGTGTCTGAATAAAAGGAAAGCTGCTCTGAACAGGATGAAATCCTTTGCGCTGGAGTTAACACGTTTGAGAAAAAAGAAATGGATTACAGTGACACATTCATTTTCCAACCATCTCTGGATGCAGATTTGTTTCACTCTCACATGAGAACTCTTCTTTTTGTCCTCAAACAGACCACAGGCTCCGATGTAAAGTCCAGCCTGTCCTAGACTCCCGATCTTGTCTCCATGGTAACAAGGAGCCTGGACCCTAAAACAATATCTTTCACCTGAGACAGGGTCCTGACTGCATGAAGTTTCTCAGTGTGCCTAACTTTCAGTGAAACTCTGAATGACCACAGAACTCATGAAAGCTAAAAAAATTATTCTTTGTTCATTCTTGTGTTTTTATGGTTAAAATATATGTATTTGTTTAATCAGTGATATTTAACTAAACCTCTTCTCTTCCTCCAGCATCTGAGGTTGAGAGATGAATCTTTAATGAACTTATACAGTATATATATATAGTTGATGGGTAACCTCTCATATTCCCTCATTATTAACTTTTATATGTGGTTTTGTGCTGTTAAAATTATATTACACTTCTAACAGTGTCTTTACTGTTGTTGCTTCATTGTGGCAACTAAGTATTTGAGTGAAGTAGAAAGTTAAAGTTTAAACTTTTGGTTTCTTATGAGTTAATATACCTCTCAGTAATTTTCCGTCAAACTGCTGAAGAGAAATGAGGTTTTCTGTCTTTGGTCAGTTCATCTAAACGTGATCCGGTAGTGCCCAGAACCAAGTCTTATTCATCCACCTTCACTTCTTTTAGTTTTAAGAAATGCTCTCCCAACTCTTGCTAGACAGCAAAGAAAAACATCAGAAGCTACAGAATATTCTGAATAAACCTTCAGGGCAAAGTCTTCAGGACAAAAACTCTCTTTTTTGTACATGGCTGATCAGATAACACTGACTGCACGTCTCCTTCCTGATCAAACTGATGCAGGTTCCTCGTCTTAACTTCATGGGATTTACCTTTTAAAGGGACTGAACTTAGGTTTTATTGAACAGATCTTTTCATATTTTTATGACTTTTTTTTTGAGAAATAATTCAGATGAGCTTTGTTGCTTTTGTAGCTGAACCAGACACAGCTGAACCTGTCTCCATCTGTGAAAATGCACAGCATGTTCTCCTCCATCTGAGAAAATCACCTCCCACAAACTCCTGGTGGTTTGAACTCCTAGGACACTGATGCCAGACTAACGAGAGCCCTGAGGTACAAAGATCCAACCACCTGTTCCTGCAAGCGGTGATGCCCTCCTGGAGCTGTTCCAAGGCATGTCATGCGTTCATTGAGTTGCAGATGGTGAACGTGTGACATCCATCTTCAGCGCCTCCTGCCTGGGTCAACGACCGCATGTTAGTGGGAAGAACCTCCTGACGGTCAGATCTTCAGATCCTTGCTGCTCATTGTGGTGTCAAAATTATTTATTATTTATTCTGGGTTACCAACAGTTAAAATCATTATTTAACAGTACTTTTATGTTTCTTTTAGATTTTGAGGAAATCATTTTATTCAGATTTACTTTAAGTGGGGAGTCAGCCTAAGAGTTTTACTCCTCTCCATCCACCGTAATCTAATAATTATACACTTACATTTTAGACCTGACTTACCAGAACCATTTCATTTATAATCCACTCTTTGCTCTGTAAATAGTTTGTAAATAAACCCTTTTGTTATAAAACCACATGAAATCTAAGTATTGTGTCTTACATTCTTGTGAATGTGTTTCAGAGTGTAAAACTGTGAATCTTAGATTTTAATGCATAAATCTGAGTTAAGGCTTGTTATGAAATAATAACTATTTTATTTATGGACTGAGGGTGTCTGCTACAGTGAGACATATGAAGGCAACAAATGAAGAAACACTGCAGGCTGTACTAGAAGTTCCGATTGTTTGATTGACTCTGCTGTGAAGGTTGGCTGCTCTGACAGGGTAACTTTAATAAAGTGGAAAAAAAGCCTGGTATTTTTGGACAGCTGAGCTCAAAATCTATGTTGCTCTCCTAAAGAACAAAAAAAAAAAGAACAAAAACAGCACAAAATAGAATAGAAAGACAGTATAAAAGACAGTCAGGGTTTTTTTTTCCCTTTGGAACTCGCTTGTTACCATCTAAAGGTGAAATTCTCACTTCCAAGGGTGATTTCTCTCTAACAACCAACCCAAATTTGAGTTTATAACACACTTTGACCTTGACTGAAGGTTATAAATTTAAAAGATGGAAACATTTTTCACCATACTACCTTGAATTTCTCCTCTCCTCCCAGGAATGATTACAGTGTCAGGTGCTTGGAGCTTTAACTGTGATCCGTTTTTGCCTGATGTAGATTAGATGAGGTCTGGTTCACATGAACTTTGTTTTTGAAAACATCATTGGTTAGGAAGAAAAAAATAAAAAATTCTACTCCATATAAAATACGATCAGTGTTTTTTTTTTAATTTATTTACACTTATTGAAACTAAAGTTACTCATCCAGAGCCAGTGGTGAAAATAAAATAAAACTGAAAGGTCATGTGACTGCATGGCAGTGAGCAGAAATCAGACAACACAGGCACACTGCTAGTCTGATGTCAGTCGAGCGTAGCATCTCCTTGAGCCTGGATACATGCAATGATTGAACTGGTCCCCCAGATCTGGCAGATTAGCACTGATCCCACACACTTTGATTGGGGAAAGATTGGGGGGGGGGGCCACAGGAGGACCTCACCATGATGCAGGCTGTCCATAGTCGTTGACGTGATGTGTGTGAACAAGTGTTATCTTGTTGAAATGCTGTATCAGGGTGCTGTCTCAGGAGGGGTAAGACATGCAGAAGGAGGATGTCACTGATGTGGCACAGAGTCCTGAATCCCTACCAGAGGTGACCTGAAGTCAGACCCTATGGCTCCTCACACTGTGATCCCAGGAATGACTCCCGGTGTCTTTCCTCTTTGTGCCACCATACTAGCACATGATGGTCATTTGTAGTCTTGTTGAACCAAGATAATCTCTGAACATAATACAATGCCACTCACCATCAGTCCATGCCTCCTGGTTATGGCACCACTCCAAACACAGCCATCCCTGCTCTGGTGTTAATGACTAGAGGCAGTCAATCAGACACAGTGCAAGGATGACAGGGTGTTTTAAAGGTCCAACACTTGTGTGTAGATGGCAGGAGCAGATGTCATGGGGTACTGTAATGCTTGGTGCACAATATGATGATTAGTCTGGTGTGTCAGACAGCTGGAACCTTCATGGCATGTGTGGATGTCCTCAGGTACTCATTGGTTCCAACATTAGGCCACTGTGACATCGGTACGCATCACATGCTGGGCAGCTGCACAATGCAACCACCAAACCTGCGATATGACTCCTGTCAAGTGCTGGTAACGCTTTCAAATGTTTCTACAAAGCATCCTGTGTCTGCTGACCCTCACTTACTCTTATGACTGACTGCCAAATGCTCCAGCAACTACCCGATAACACAATCATTCCACTCAGGATGCCCCCACCCATGCCCTCTCATTCTAGACGTGCCAACTCCCTGCAAACTGGATCATTTACGTACCCATCACAGGTCTGCATGTGGACTAGACCACATCTTCTGGGTGATCAGTTGTTTTTTGCTAGTGACATTTACGTATGATTGAAGACACCATACTGTTTGTTCTCAGCTTAAATGTGACAGATAAAAAAAATGTCTCATGTGTAAATTTTCTTTCTCCAGGTCTTTATTTAATTTGATGTGCACCTACAGCGATACATGTAGTCACCCCTAGAAAACTGCTGTTTTCTAGAAAAGCCTGACTGCTAGAAGTACACTAGAAGGCAGCTGTCAAAGAGCTGCACATCAGACAGACTTCAGAAAAGACTTCCTCCAGAGTTATAAGCTCTTTTGCTCCTTTGATTGAGGGCCAGTCAGTAATTGGGGTGACACTCTGTTTTCTGCCATTACTCTTCCATTTGTGTGCTTTGCTTTCATTTCTTTAGGATTTTATTGGATATCTGTAAAATGCAACACCACGCTTCAATAACAGTATTAGAAAGAAGTGTTTGTCCCTTTTAAATCCACACACAAAGTCCTTCAGGAAATTGCACTATTGACTGAAGTGCATCTCAAGGTAATAGTTATCGGCACATCCACTGACCTGCTGAAGACTGGTTTATTTTTGATGCCCATTCTCTGCTACATGAAGCTCCACAAACCTGCTGGATGCTGCACTTTACATTTTCTCTGCATTGTTTGAAAAAAAACCCCCACAAAATATCTGTGGAGGATGACCCCAGGACCTTTTTACAAACCTCTACACTATCATCTGTGTAAACATGACAAAAGGCTTTAAATAATAATAATAATAATAATAATAATAAATCTCTGTCTTTTTGTCACAGTGGCTCACAGTCTTGTTGCCTGAAACTGGAACACAATCAGAAAGAATCTGTGCCACAAATTTTCTCTCAAAATTGTTGTAGGCAACTTGAACCTGTAAATTCCAGAGCAGTGGAGCTGTAAATCGCATGAGAGACAGGAAATATGCAAGGCTACAGCCCAGAATGTCCAGGTTAAAAAACAACAACACACTGATGATGCATAATTATTATTTAAAAACTGGTCAAAATCTGTCTATCATCATATTAAAAGTTACACCAGTGGCCAAAAGTTTGGAGATGGACACAAATATTCGTCATAACGGCTGCTGCATCAGTTTTTATAATGGTGCTTCAGAATGTTCTGAAGAGGCATAAGATGAGTTACAATTATTGCAAAAGCCCTCTTTGCCATGATAATGAACTTAATCCTCCCCAAAAAAATCCTAATTTCCACTGCTTTTCAGCCTCAACAGGACCTGCTGACATGATTTGGGTAGCTTCTCGTTAACACAGGTGAGTGTTGACGAGGCTGGAGAGCTCTCTGCCCAGGTGCTCGAGTTAGAAGAGCAGGCTGGAAGCTTTGGAAGGAGGGAATGTGCTTGAAATCATCCCCCGCCCCTCTGGTAACCATGGTTACGTGCAAAGAAACATGTACAGTCATTATCCCTTTGCATGAAAAGAGCTTCACAGGCTGCAGGATACAAAAATGTGGCCACACGGCTCTCTGGTTGCAAAAAAGTCTGAATTCAGCGAGACGGCAACGTTGTGCCTATTTTCTCACAAATTTAAATCGCCAACTTATCTCCCACAGCCAGAGCTCTGTGAGATACTACCAATAGCCCTTTATATACAGTATAATAGGCACAAAGGTAAAGGAGAGGAGTTTCAGTGTCTGGACAGTGTCACTGAATCTTAAAAAGTTTAATTGTTGTAAGAGTTTTCAAAAAGTTGGGAGAAGCTGCAAATCATCTGGACATAAAATCCAAGCAGAGAGAGAAACGGGTTAAATGATGCATCTGATGGCCGCTTTGTAAAAAACTCTTCAACAGACAAAACCTCCCCTCAGTGGAAACCAGAACCATAACTGTTCAGATCAATAACCAACTAATTTAGGAGCTTCAATATGTAGAAAAAAGGCTCCAGGACTTTGTTAGAAAACTTTTCCCATCTCAACTGCAGTCAGCTTCGTCTGCATTCTGCCAGGAAAACATCCTGTAGTTGTGCTTCAGTCATGCTGCAGACTTATTACTGATTAGTGACTGATTGGTTTTAGACACCATCAAGGTTATCCTGCTCCACTTCTTACGCAAAACATGCGTTTCAAATGTCAGGCAGTATGTTTCAATTAATACGATGTCCCCAATTATTAATCATACTGCTCTTTTTTACAGCCCTCTCCCCTCTCCTCCTCACACACACACACAAATTTGTTCTTGTATAAAAAAAGAACAAAAAACACATTTAATTCCAGAAATAATGGCTTATCAAAGAAGTGTTTAATTTGGCAAAGTAAAAACACCTAAATTAATTCAGTTCTTTATTTAGTAGACAAACCCTGAACAGCAGAATGACATCTTAATTAAATTTAATGATTCTTTTTTTTTTGTTTGTTTTAATAATTAATAGTAGCTGCTAAAATAAAACTGGACCAATGTTCACTTAAAACAACTCTACTCTGCAAAGCACAGCCTTTTTACCCTGCTGTTAATTTCACATTACATGGTTATTAATGCAGAGTTGTACTGGTGTTTATCTGAGCAAACAGCAGCAGCAGCAGCTAGCTGTAGCACTTCCAGAACATCATATTTCTGCCAAAGTAACCATGCAATGGCAAACTGACATAAAAAAAAGATTTAAATAGCAGTGTTTGCATGAACTACTATGAAATTTTGAAGTCTTGAGGAGTCTTTTCACCAAACTGATTCATGAAAACACTTTTACTTCAATCTTTACGCAGCCATCCGTTTACATCACACTGCTATTTCAGCAGAAAAATGATCTGCCTGAATTTCCCACTGTAGCACCAGAAGTGCTACAGCTAGCTGCTGCTGCTACTTGTGGTTGTAAAAATGACAAAACTGACTGCAGCATAAACGTTTATAAAATGCTGTTTGCATAAACCGCCATGAGTTTTGTGCGACTGGAGTCGTTTCAGGGTGGCAGAGATCCATGGTAGCTGTTAGCTCGGACTAGCCGTTAGCTCATCAGCTCCGTCTCTCTCTCCAAACGGAGATCGTTAAGAAGCTTTCATTTAGGAAAGCTCCTAAGCTCCTTTTACAGTGTTAACAGGTAAGATACTGATCATTCAGAACTTTACCATAGAAAGACCACTACTTTAAAATGTCTGGAATAGCCCTTTAAAGTCAAAGGTCTGAGATTGCAGTCTGTCTGACAGGATAAAAAGTAAACTGTTGCTGTGAAGAGGGCGAGTTTGGACATGTTTCAATGCGAACAAGATTGTAGATTTTCGTTTCCCTAATGCAAGCGGTGATTAGGCTAAACAAAAAGCCGGAGCGGCCAAATTGCTGATTTGAGAGCGGCCGTGAAAAGCGCAGGTCTGAGCACGTGTGTTACACATAACAGTGATTTTGACCTTTTCTGTCTTTGATTGGAAAATGACAGGCTTTGGAGCTCCACTTGAAGACGGCCAAACAGCAGCTGCAGTGAAACAAACGCCACAGTCAACCACCTCCTGCTGTTTCAGAAAGAAAACAGTCCGCACAACCCATTGATTTAATAGTGTATTTTCAAGGAATGTTCATCTCGTCTCAGCAGTGCTCACACAAATCTCATTGCTTATTTGTCAGAAAAGTACAAAAAGTGTATAAAAATAAACAGCTTTTAAGAAAAGAGCATGTACCAGTACTTCAAATCTGACTCATTGACATGACAGTAAAATAGTAAAAAAATATTGATACTAATCAAAAAATATTCTCCCTGCTCTGCAGAACGAGTAAAAGAGCACAAAGGCTGAACAATAATGCCACGTCAAGTAAAGGAAATTAAATATTTACAATTTGTTTTAAAAATTGAAATATTACCGAAGCGTCACTGATTCCAATCTTTCAAACACCTGGTGTTCGACGTTTCGCTCAGGAAAAGAGGTGCAATCATTCAGCGAGGAGAGCTGAAAACGCCAAAACATTTCACACAAACTCATAAATGAGTGTATATCACAGACACAAACCAAACAGCCTCAATTATCTATTAATTTCTTTTGTACCACAGATGATTCATGACCTGATCAGTGTTTTGTATACTTGTACCTCTACAAAACAGAGGATACAACCCTTAGGGAAAAACTCCCACTCTCAGATTTCAATGTCAATTATTTTTTCTTAAAGGAGTTCTAAACATGGGTGGTTAAGAGCTGAGGATCAGATTTGATTGCGTGGCCGTTCACATTACATTTTAAATGCGACCGCCATCAGACTCCAGTGTGAACAGTTTCCATTTCCAATAACGACCCTCGTGTGCAGAAGAAGATACGACGTCAAACTCTGCACACTGAGTTTATGGAGGCAAATATGGTCGCTGCGAGGGTTCGCATGTGTGTATTGATTCTGAAGTTGCTGTCCAATTGAGGCCAACTGTACATCCAAATGTTAAAAAATAAAAGAAGACGGAAAAGAAAAAAAAGGGCAAATGTTAACAATGACCCTTTTTTTGGAGCAGAGGCATGCTGGGATGCAGAGTCGGAGCCAAGAGTGGTGAGACTTTGACGTGAGGGACCTCATACAAGTCGTATGAAATGAGACATGAACATTCACAATGAGACTGCTTTGAAAAACATCAGATATGTAACTGATTTGGTACCACATACTGAAAAGACCTGGGTCAGATATGAAAAAAAAAAGGATTTGTCACGTTCATAATGCCATGACAAAATCCAATATGTGTCAGATTGGCGCAGAAGAATCGGAATTGGGTCGCATTTGTCTGCAGTGTGAATGTAGCCTAAGGGTCCCTGTGATGGACTTATGACCTGTTTAGCCATAAACTGGAAATACTTTCAAAAGTTGGCATCATCAAGAACAGTACTGAGCTTTGAGGTCGATATCTTAAGGTCTTCATGAACCGCTGGTTAAAAAAAATCAACTTTTACTAAAAACTTATGGTGCCTGTTTTCAATTAGATTTCGTTTCAGATGAGTGGCTTCTTCTAATTGAGTTCACTTCAGATTTATTACAGCAGCGTTTAAGCAGACTGTGATTTTATTAATTTTTTTGTTACTCATTCAAATACAGAAACGTTAACACTTTGTGTCAGCTGACCTTAAAGGCGTTTCACTCCTCTAAACCACACAACATTTTTCAAATTGCGCTCTACCCACTATTTAAATGCGAAGCATGTGGATGTTAGTACTGCAAAAATATTTCTCTATAAAACTGATTATATACCAGGATATAAAAACGTCTGCGATGCCCAGCTCACAGGATGTGTTCCAGTCTGTGACAAGGCAGAGTGCACAGAAAAACCTTCATTACGCCCCGTTAACAAAAAAATAAAAAAATACATTACAATGCCTCCAATAAACCACATCTAACAAGATATGAAGTAATTTGCGACCGACGCCGTTTATTTTCTTTGTATTTACTGTGTGGCTCAAAACAAAATACTTGGCTTTCATCATTTCATTTTGTTTTCCTCCCCATGTAAGACCGACTCACAGCACAGGGAAAGAAAGAGTTGCTCTGCATATCAAAGCTGGGTTACTGAACAGCACCCACCTGACTGAACTACATGCAAACCACTGTTATTAGTGTTCAAGGCCCTTTTCTTTTTTTGATCCTGCCTGAAATAAAAAAAAACAATGGGGATCATCATTCCTGACAGAACAGTTTCCTGAGGGCTGGTGGACCTGAAGGTCGACGCGTTTTATTGTTCCTCCACGCAGCACTTTGAGAGAGACGTGCAACACAATGCTCAAAACTTACACAAAGATGTGCTCAGGTAATATTTTAATAAATATGAATGCATGTAAAGCACCAATATCTAGGATTCTGCATTAAAGTTATAAATAATTAATATCCAACCTGCTGTAGATGGCTCTCTGAACGACCTCCGGTTGGAGAAATGGAGTTTAATTCTGAGCACGATGAAGTGCTGACAGATAGTCTGAGTCGGCCCGAGGCCAAAGCTGTTTGTCTTCACATCAGTGTCAATAACACATGACACATTTACATAGATTACTGTGGTTGTTTGGAAACACAAATAGCAGCAGCAGCTATTGGTGCTGTAGGATAACAGGTGCACCCTCATTACTTTGGGCAGGAAAATGATATTATTTCTTCTGGATTAATCATAATTTATGAAACTGTCGATGGTGGAAAGGTTCATAAAATGGCATTCACATGAGCCGCTTTTAGGACTGGAGTTGTTTTAAAGTGGCAGAAATCCACTTTGGTCCTGGCCTCACTCAGACTAGCTGTTAGCTCGTCAATCCTGTCAGGATTCAACTTTATTTCTCCTAACTGAGGCCGTTCAAAGAACTATCTACAACATATTGTAGTTCATAGCCTTTCCACAGAACCCCACTTCTACAGATCTGAACTATCCCTTTAAGGTTTAACTTCGTTGAGGCTGAACACATTCATTGGCACAAGTGTAAAAAACGCTAACAGCCAATTAGACATCGTTTGTATTGCCAGACACACAGTAAATGCATAAATAAAATAAATTTAGATTATAATGTGAACGGCGTTTCCCTATCACTGATCATTCTCCCTGTTAATAAAGGGACATTTTGTCAGCGTTTCTTTGAGAAATGCTCAGACAGGAAAAGCTTTAGGCTCCAAAATGTCTTTCTTAAGTGAAGCATGTCTGCAAAGAAATCCGTTCCTGTAATGTTCCGGTACGAATTCCACAAAATCACAGCGCAATCAGTAATTTTCTTAGGCAATCTTTTTGGAGGGGAACACTCTCTGAAATAAAGTTTATAAGAGGCAAAACCTTCCCCACAAAAAAGCAGCTTACAAAGAAGCAATGTGGCTACATTCTGCATTTTCAGGAAGGAGGAAACCCTCGTTCTCTCCTTACCAGTTGTGCTCACCACCCTAGCCCACAACTACATGTACCTACTTAGTGTTGTTATGATTTATAAAACACTGAATGTATTAACATTAAAAATGGCTACAAAACAGTAGCAGCAAAAGGAGGTCAGAAGATTAATTCAAAAATGTAAAAAAAAAGGTCCATACTGCATTATCCTTCTTCACAGTAGACAAATGTACCTTCTTAAATTTCCTAAAGTTAAAGCATTGAATAAACTCTTGCATTTGTGATCATACACGGCTAAAACACAGCGTTGTTTCTAAAGTCTAACCTGCACTTCAAATAAACACAGTTTATATGAAGAATAATCAATGGTAATCAGAAAATCGCTGCCTCAGAGCACCACTTTTAACCCGGCGGAGAAAATACATTCTTCAAAGTGAACACAATCAGCGTGTCTCAATTGTAAGCAAAAAAATCACAAGAGCTCAACGTGGAGCGATGTCCTCCAACACGACATTAGTAAGACACAGGTGGGTGTAGTTGTGTTTGCGTGTTTTTAGACCGACGCCGACAAAACTCATTGGTTAAAACTGCATTAAGGCTGATCAGGCACTTCTAGGTCATTAAAAGCAGAACAGGGATAAATACCCTTTTGTGTTGCCTAATGAGCAAACTGCATCCATTTAAAGTTCCTTTAATTTCTACTCTGCTGTGCAAATCACTTGAGTTCTTTATTTTCTGAAAATAAAATTTCACATCTCTGCAGATGGAGGCGACAGGTTTAAAAAAAAAAAAAAAAAAGCATCTGCTTCAGAAGCTGGACTCGGGGACGGGCTTTTTGCGTCCCAGAGAGTTTGTGCTGTAGCGAGTCCTCTGCAGGGTGTCTGCAGTCAGTGTCCGTGACGGTCCCGTAGACATCCCATTCCGATGCAAGGACGCTGTCCGGCGCACGCCATGCTCTGCTTTGGTGGGTATGTTTGAAGAGCTCTGCGAGCGTTTAATGTCAGAGCGTCCCAACTTCCCATTTACCAGCTCATTAACCTGATGGCTTGAACCATTCGATTTGCCTCCTGCCACTGCTGTTCTGCCTCCTGCTGTCCCATTGGACAGTGCTGTCTTTGATGAAGTCCTCCTGCCTTCCTCCTCACTTCCTCCCTTGCTTGACTCGCCCTCTTTGGACTTCTTAGGGTCCTTATCCTTCTTCAGGATGTTGCCTTTGAGGAAAGCGAACAGGCTGTCGTGGCTCTTTGGCAGATCTTCTTTCTTGGTCTTGGAGTTGTCTTCCTTCGTGCTGTGGTGATTCCTGTTGGCCCAGTCCTCTTTCTGTCGTCTCATGGTCCCGTCCTGAAGGCTGGGTGTGCTGTGGCTGGGATGAACTCCAGAATTGGAACCATGTCTCGTCTCTGCATCTTGGGAGGATTTTGAGGAGCTCTGCCTCCTTCCATCCTTCCTCCTGGTGAGAGTGTTGCTACTGGAGCTACTACTAATATTTACTGAACTCTCTTCTCTGGCCTGACTTTCCTTCTTCCGTCTCAGACTGGTTGTCTTCTCTGCAGTCTTCTCTGTCTTCCTCTGGCCCTCCGGGACCTGTGGTAAAGGAGGATCCTCTTCCACCTTACCCACACAGCTCATACTCCCAGCACTAGAAGATCGAATACTCCCACTACGTTTCTTTGTGCTTCTTTGTGATTCATTCATTAGTGTTACTATTGAATCTTTCGTGCACCGGGGTCGGCGACCAGACTCCAAGTACTGAACTAGCTCCGGGTCAGGATCCCGGACGGGGGGAGGCACTTGGTCCGGTTTTTTCCTGTCCTTAGAACCCAAGGACCAGCGCAAAGGAAGCACTTTGCTCAGGCTGTCCTTTGTCTTGCTGGGGACTCTCATGCTTACACTGCGTCCCTGAAGACCCCTGACAAACGGCCTGCTCTCAAATCCACCTGATTATAATAAAGACAAGAAAAAATTGTCAGTTTTTATATTGAAAGGGAAAATCTTGAGACAAATCATTTAGAGATGAGCTGGTTCCTTACCTTTTTCCTCTTTAAAGCCATCATTATGGAAGACTGGAGACTCTGGCGAGTCGGGTATGGAAGACGGGCAGGTGGTGGAGGAGCGAATCTCCAGACTCCCTCTCTTGTTGTCCTCCGTTAACCTAATCAGCCAGTGATCTGATGCTGATGAACTTGTGGAACCTGTGAATAAGAGAAGGAAGAGGGATCAGAAATGAAACTAAGGACAAAAACATTGACCTCCTAGGAAACTACTACCAACGATCTTAATTGATGGTATTATCTGTAAAACAAAAACTATATACTTTAAGAAAGAAATTATCCCTGACTCTTATTCATTTTGAAGTAACATGAACTTGAGCTTGGACTGATTTCTACACCATGTGATGGTTTACTGTAAACATTTCTCAAATCTGGTAACTTCCAGAATATCTGACCGATCAAAACACTAGTCCAAAAACATAGTATGAATTTGAAAAAACAACACCTAATAGCTGGCAATGAAAAATATTATCTTAACCCTCTCATGCTCAAATTAAGTTTGAGTAACAGGAAAAATCAGATATGTTGTTGCAACACCTGCCTTGAGAGGGTTAATTAAGTCCAATGCCCTTTTTTTAAATGACAAATGTGAACCAAGTGTGGCTCACTCTGTCAGCATTAACAAGTCTTTTTGACAGCCATCCTTTCTATAAGGTATGTCTAAAATGCCATAAGAGGACAATGAATAGTCTTTTTGACACAGAACAACTGCTTCTACACAAAAAGACTTTCAGCTCAAACCTTTTCCACTTCATGCTGGAAAAAAAATTCACCTCAATAACATGTCTTCACATTTATTTTGTGGGATATATATATATATATATATATATATATATATATATATATATATATATATATAGGGATGGTGGTGGTGGGAATTGGCACAAGTGTAAAATTCCCACCACCACCATAACGGAAACCAATGAGCTGATGTACAACTCAGCATCAGTGATCCTGGAGATGCTTGGCTATAAGAGCAACCATGAAATTCGATACCCACCATGGAAGAGACGGTTAGAGGCTAAAATCAAGGTAACAA
>NC_051432.1:2254248-2262396 GCF_001649575.2 Kryptolebias marmoratus
GCAGTGGCTACAACAGATCCCAGGAACAACATCAGACATCTCAGTCCAGAAATGTGCAGTTCTAGGCACAGCCAAGATACTGCGCAGAACCCTCAAGCTCCCAGGCCTCTGGTAGAGGACCCGAGCTCAGAGGATGAAACAAAGACCACCTGCGGAGGGTGAGAAGGGAATTTTTTTTTTTATATATATACAGTATATATAAGCACTAAAGACTTTTGATGTAACCATTAAAACCCATCAAATCATCCAGGAAAAAACAAAACAAAAAGCCTTTCAGATAGGCTTGCCATTTCTAAATTTCCAACAAGTATTTCCACAAAAGGAAAAATAATTTTTTAATTTACCTGAATCAAAGTTTTGTTGGATAACTGTGTTTAGTCAAATATTGAATTTATTCAAGTAGAATATCGAGCTAACATCACCTTGAGAGTGGCCTTGAGTAATAACAGTCTTAATGGTCTGATTTCTGACATCATTTCAGACTTTTATTTTTCCTTCCCGACAATAGAAACAACCTTTTTTTTCCCACAGAAACCAGAAGTGGCCAGATGATGGGGATTAATCATTTCTGCTTTAGCCAGCTAACAAAAAACAAAACAAAACAAAACAGTGACTTAGTGCTTCTTACTGAAAAACCTTTAAAATGGCCTGTAACAAATCGGTTGCGCTTTAAATGGTTTACAACGTGACTAATGTGGAATTAATAATATGTGAATAATTAATTATACAAGAAATTGCTCCCACTTTCTACTCCACTGTGTAGACCACTTGAGTTCTTTATTTTATTATTACAATAAATGCTATGAATTTTATGATGAAATATAAAATGACTGACCCCCCCTCCCCCTCCCCTTCGGAGAAACCATTTAATTCTGACCGGACTGATGGAGTCATGACTATCAGATGGTTGCAAGACTGCTGTAGGCTTTAAACAACTCCAATCTAATAAACTTCAGTGAACTTCACAGAGGTTTGTTCTACTTTATAAACTTTTAGACTGCGGTCTGTTAACTACACACAAACATGATATTCCTACACAGTTCAAAGATGAAGTGTTGGCTACACACAACAAGTGTCACCACTCAGAAGTATTTCATATTGTTGCTATATTGCCTGTATTTATTACTTTTTAATTCCTTGTGGGTCAGAAATGAGAGGATATAAAAAACAAATGAAGAAACAATGAAGTACAACACAAAACTCCTGCACTCAGGCATGTAAATACCCACGAGCCATAAACTGTCAGTGCAGGTGTACTGAAGCGGGTGCTGCTTGCAGAGAAAGCACAATCCACCTTTCTAGTAGTTTTAGGCAAACATAATAAATCTTCTAGGAGAATAAAGATTTAAGCTGTCTTTTGTCTTGATTATTCAGAAAACATCTGGAGCTACAGTCTCAAAAGTCCAGGTCTAAGCATGCAGAGGGCAAATAATAATTTAAAATCTAGTCCAAATCTGCCTATCTTCATTTCTCAAGTCTACTCCTGTGCAAAACGTGCCACATGACTTGTTTGTTGCAAACATTTAGAATTCAAAAGAAAATTTGCATATTTTCTTGCAATTTTCTCAAACCTTTGAATTGCCAGCTAATTCCCAAATAGTTGCAACCAAGTAAGATACTGGCATAAAATGCAAACGCTCACAAAAACTGAAAAAATATTTTTGTAAATTGAGTCTTTTTGAAATAATTACAGTTTAAAAGGGCAGAGATTTTCTACATAATATTTTTTTATTTGAAGTTGTAATTACAGGAGGAAAAAAAAGAAAACTTTAAAGTGAGATGCCCTCTACAATTATAAAAAATACATGTGTTTTTACAATTCTAATGTTTAATGTATTAAACTCTTGTAAACAAAACAAAAAAAGGTCCCACCAGGTGCAAAAGAATACGACCAATAAAGCATAATGTTTCATTCTGTTATTATTTTTGCAAGAGAGATTAAGCTGACATGCTGGAGCAGTGTTTAAACATGTTTTCAGGTTCTACCGGTATCAAAGCTTTAAAGACAGGAGCTACTGAATAATTGTTCTAGATTAAATGAACAGCTGAAGTTCTGGTGAGTTCACCTCAGTTATTGTGTTACCCAAGTACAATTTGTTACAAGTGTGGCTTGTTTGGAAGCCAACAAAAGGACATGGTAGCACAGACTTGGTTTGGAAAGTTTCATTTAGAGAAACCACAGGGCTTCAGGTCAAAGACCTGATACCATCTGTGAAGCACAGTGGTGGATGGGTGATGATTGGGGCTGTTTTGCAGCCACAGGACCTGGGCACCATGAAGTCAATTGTAAATTTAATCACCCTTGAGTCAAAAATGAGGCCGTCTGTTCAATGGCTGAATTTTAAACTGACTCACGCAGCAGAATGATGAGGACAGCAGCAATTTAAAACCAGAAACTGAAAAAAAAAGGTTAAGGTTATGCAATAACTTGTTTTTATTGTGTAATGAAACATCATGATAACTGTGCAAAAACAAATACTCATACATTTAAATAAATTGTAACAATAATAATAATAAAAGAAAAAGTTTGAGAAAATTCCTCCACAATGAGATGCTGAACTGATCATACAAGAGACCAGATGGATCTAGATGGAACTGGATCATGAGGTGGTTTTCATGAGGTTTTTGATAAAATAACACAGAAATGCTCACCTGAAAGTTTATTTGCCCAATTTTAAGGCCTAATCAAGACATATGCCACCAGAAGCCTTTGAACTAAAGCTGGCTGTATGTCAATGTCTTGCATCATACATGTATGATGCAAGACATCTTTTTTTTTTGCATTTACAGCTGTTGTCACTGCAGTTGAACTCCTGGGGCCTCATGTACAAAATGGAGCGCACACCCAGAAAACTGGCGTATGCCATTTTCCATGAAACAAGTTCCAATGTATCAGGAATTAAATGATCGTGGAAATGTGCGCATGTTTCTGCAAGATTTGGTCCGCTGGCGACACTTCGAGGCTATAATACAGAAAGGAGGCTCAGCCCGGTGGTAGGTGGCCGTTCGCAATTTAGTAAAAGAAAAGATTAAAGTTGACAGGAAAGTTGAAAAGATGGCTATTTATTATGTGATACTATAAGATATTTGTGCCAAATATTTACACAACTGCAGTTTTACAAAAATACTTGAAATACATTTTTAAACAAACATTCAATTAAAATAAATACTAACTGTTTGCACCTAATTTGAATCCTAATTTAAGTCACATTTACAAATAAATTAAATTAACATAAATGAAAAAGTGCAATCAAAGCACCAACACACGTCTCACTTCCAGGCCAATGAATAAGAACAGAGAACTGATGCTGTACTGTACTGTGCTTTTTGTGGCACAGGCTGCATGTTGGATCACTACATGTAACAACAAAACAAAACATCTAATGCTGAATTTAATAGCATCATTTTACTGTTAAACATGGATAATATTTTCACTAAGCACAAAACATGCTTACCATATTCAGTCTTGTAAAGCCACCCGCTGGATTTTGGCTCAACTAACCATTTTTGGTTAAACCTGCTCGTTATGTTTATTGCTGCGGCTCCGACGACCTGCTAACTCTGGGTAGCTGAAGGTGGCTCGGCCTCAGGGCTCATTAGAGTCTCCGCGGGTGGCTTGCGGACCTGAGCGCACGGAGGCGTTTATACTTCGTGCAGTACTCTCAGAAAAGACGGGGCAGTACGCTACGTAACCAGTGGAAATACGGTAAAAAAGAAAGCAGACGGTTGTCACATCAAATATGGCTGCACGTACTCAGGAGGAAGAGCTGTTGTGTTTCTGGCTGTGATACAGAGAGGATGTTTAAACTTAAAGCATTCAGTTTGACTTTCGTTGATTTATTTGCTTTAGTTGTGATTCGCCCATCATAGGACTAATATTTCTTCCCTCTGTGGTCTATAAACACTCCTTTTTATCGGCTGCAGCAGTAATCTCCTTCCATGAGTTTTGAACCCATTGATCATCTTCGTGATCTCTCATAAAGGGATCATATAAATGCTGATTCAGGCGAACCAGCTCCGCCAGAGCACTGAAATCATCCATTCTAAATGGAGCGCGGAGCACGGCCCACCCCAATTTACAAAGGGTGCACGAGGAGACACACGCGCGGGACCTTTGCGCAGGGGTGGGGACAGCGCGATCGTGTCACTGTTGGCGCGCGTTCCTTCGCGCTGTGAGGTAGATAAAGGTAGCGGTTTTGGGCGTGCGGGTGGAAAAAAATGTGTATAAAAAATGACGTATTTATAATAAACAAGCCTTAGCCTGGTGGCCAGGTCACCAAAGCCTGGCGGCCCGCCAGACTTATAATACGCTGGAGGAAACCCTGTAATAGGATAGATTTTGTTGGATTTGCTCAGACATCTGTTGACCAGTTAATAACCTATTAGTTTTAATTCCTTACTGTGAATCAGACAGTATTTAAGAAAGCAGTTATTCCCAACCCTGGTCCTCGAGGAACACTATCCTGCAGGTTTTGGTTGTTTCTCTGCTTTGACTCACCTGATTTGAGTGTCTGAGTGATTAACAGGCTTCTGTAGAACATGAATGGAGGATAGTGTTCCTCCAGAACCAGGGTTGGGAACCACTGCAATAAAGAACATATTCACTCTTTCTATGCTGACCTGAACAGAGGCAGCCTATTGTGTTGAGTGAGTGACTTTGTGTAAAGTTGGAAATGCCTCTGCCTCAGAAGTCCGCCCAGTTTTACCGAGGCACACAGTAACAGTGTGTGTATTACATCTAAGTTGTGTCTAACACTCATGGGGCAGTAACGGTGATTAATGATCATTTGTTTCTAAATGTGTGTTGCTCAGACGACAGCGACTGCACACACACCGTCACTCTTAATGCCATAGGACAGCATGCCAAACTCCCCACTACCTTATTTAGGAGCATCTCCTACTCACACTCTGTGAATTTCCTTTTCTTCACCCGTAAGTAGACATGACTTTTGCTCGAGCAGAGAGGAAAATCACACATTCAGGGCATATTTGCTTCTGTTTATATATTTGAAAGGAGACTTGTCAGGGTGAGGCACCTCCTGTGCGCTCAGTTTCATGTTTATCTGGATGAACAAAGGAATTGTGTTTGGATTCAGGAAAATGGTTCACCCATCTAGATATTTTTGTGCCAACGCCGTTTTCTTGATTTAGTCGTACGACAAGCTTCAATAGAAAATTCACCCAAGTCTTTGTACACCAGGCCCCTGGATGTCTCTTTTTGAATACATGTTATTTTCTTTCTGACACAATAAGACACTTCTCTAGAAGAACAGATGGAATACTAGTGGAGTGAAACAGGCTCCTGAAAACAACATATACATGTAAATATATTCCCATCACCAGCGACCCCTGTACCGGGGGCATGTTATTTTCAAGCATATTTCTCAAAAATAGGCCTAGGGACTAAGGGGTTAATAAAATGGAAAGCATCAAAACATCCAAACACTGAGTTTAAATTCTTATTCAAAAGAAAACGAACTGATCTACTGTAATGCAGAGCAACCGAGGTAAATCTTTATCTGCAGTCAGTGGTTCTGTATTTGTGCAATTTACTCATTTTTGTTGACTGAAATTACAGCTCTTTTGGGGGTTAATGTTAGCACCTAGAGATCTTTCAAGAACTACAGATTTTGTAGCTGACAGTTTATTTTAATGGTCCAAATGTTTTTCAGTTATGCCTTTTTTTTTATGTCACACACTATGCCCTGGATCTCCTAGTTGAGCTACCATGGAGCAAAATGCTGGTGTAAAGTCTCAGTCAACCAGGACATGGTGAATCCCAAAAAAGGGTTAAAAAACCCCCAAAAACAAATGGACTTCTATTCTGTAGCTGAAGACGTTTTGCTTCTCATCCGAGGAGAACCAATTGAGAAAGCTCCTCGGATGAGAGGCGACAGAATAGAAGTCCAGTTGTTTTTGTTTTTTAACCTTATTTTGGATTTACCAAGGAGAAAAAGTACAGGTTTATTATGTGCTCCAGTCAGATTTCAAGTGTTTCCCCGAACCAAGAGATTATGAGTAAACCTAACGATGGCTAACTGGATCTGTTGTTAGAGGGAAAGAAATAAGTCAGGTGTGTGTATCTCTTTTTTACAAGAGAAGTGACTCCCTATAGATAGATGGATGAAAGATACAAATCAGGACAATGGGTTTTTGTACAGAGTAGTTTCTTGCTAACTACTGTGACTTTACAGTTTTTTTGTTTGCACTTGTAGTGTCAAGGTTTTTATAAGATAACACCTGACTATGTTCTGTCTGAATTACACAGCCTATCAGGTTTTCACCAAACGACTGTTACTCTTCACTGAAACCAGACTGACCTTGCTTCCTGTCTCCTCGCCTACCATCATTCTAATATCTTAGATATAAGCTCCTGTGTGGACTCTGGAGGTAGAGCTTTGATTTGGAGTTTCCTGTTTGGACCTGGGACTCTGATGTTAATTCTTAATTGTCTTTAAGGCTCTCTGTATGTCGTGCACCACACATAAATAAACCTGTTTGAGTGATTTCATCTAACAGTGCCTGGAAATTGATTTTCTTCCACAACACACTTCACAGAACGGGAAAAAAGTAGATTGTTTTTTTTAGTTTTGTGCTAAACCTGGCACACTTTGATTTGGAAAACATTATTTTGGGAGTTTTACTGCAATTTTAATATGTACTTTATATCAGGGAAGGCGCCCTGCTAAGACAAATTTTAAAATGTTTTTTTTGGAAATTAGGTTTTGGATCGTTGGAGGAAACTCTAATATTAGAAAAATTGTGCATCTCTCAAATACAAAAATGCACCTTCATTGTATGGTCGATGAACAAAGTTTAAACAGAATAAAAATATCCCAAACTTATTAAACACTGATCAATTTAAGGGGAAAAAACAAAATACAGCAACAATCTTTTCAGTTCAACAGAACATTCTACGCTTTAGTGAAGTGCTTACAAATTGGCTTTTATTTATTTATGAAACCTAACAAAAGTATTTGTTTTTGTTTTGTTTTTTGTAATTTGTACACACATTAAATTTAAACATACTCCATTTTTTATATATATTACCTGAAATGAAGCATACAATTACTGTATTGTGTTGTAATTCTGTCCTATTTGACTCTAATTATGCCCTATTATACTTTGCTTATTGTTAATTAGTTTTCTTGTGTGCTTGATTGATTTACACAGCAGATAACCAATGAATGTCTCAATTTTCCTTGGACATTTTCCACCTAAAGGCTCGACTAACAATAACCAGCAGTAGTTCACTGAAGAGGGCGCACAAAAGAGATGTACAAGTGGCTGTCATGCTGAGAAGAAAACAAAGAAAACAAAGTTGTGTGGCAAAGAGTGAGCTCTTGAGGAGTTAATACGCTGCACATAAACAGGATCATTACCTATTTGATTAGCAGCTGGACAGTCAGAAAGGACAGATAAGGATAAAGGTTAATACTTTAATAACTTGAGGCATTTTGACATTTCAGGTGCACGTCTTCATGGCCTTCACCAAGCAGTTCACCTAAAAAGTTTTCCGTTTTTCTACATGTGACTCTTAGGTCTTTTCATAGCCTCAGGCAGGTTCCTCGTTCCTCTGAATTCAAACAATGTTTTTTTCACCAAGAAGTAAGATCCACAGTGTAAAAGATGCGACTGTCAGAGGCTGCAGGTTAAAGATGAGTTTAAGGTTTGGGCTGGTGGCAAGAAACAAAAGAGGAAAAACAAAGTTTCACTTGATAAAGATTACAGTCCTTGTTCTGATTTACTGATGACAAAAAACAGTATTCATAATGCTATTTCTCATATCTGTTGTAAAGAAGTATATAGTTTGAACAGTTCAGTAGATGAATTTTTATCCTAAATAACTGTTTAAAGTTTGGGAGTGGGTGTAAAGTGAGAACTCCTAACTTTATTTCTTTTTTTTTTTTTTCTTCCTTTTTTTTTTTTCCCTTTCCCCTTCCTCCCTCCTCCCTTCCCTATAACAGAACCGAACAAAAGTCGTACAGAACACACGAATAAGCCTTCCCAAATAAAATCCAGAGGACTAAGAAAAGAAAACAAGAAAAAACAGAAAGTAGATATATTAGAAGAAGAAATAAAAAATACATTAGTCTTGTATGCAAGTACAATGATATAAATCAAGGTCTTAATAGTGAAAGAAAGGGG
>NC_051432.1:2272921-2292158 GCF_001649575.2 Kryptolebias marmoratus
CGTCTCTGACGAGGTCCCTTAGTCTCCTTCTTGTCCATTTTACAAGAGTCGCAGTACTTTAAAGCAGAAAAAGATCCCAACCAGTGCCGAAGAGAGCTGGCATAAACGATGACGTCACAGTTCAGCGACACGAGCGAGCGCGACCAATAATTAGCTTTAGCACAATGGACCATCCAAGGACGAAAACCACTCTTTTATGCTCACCCGTGCCCGCAGTAATATCAGTCCTAGTGCCACCATGCAGGAGACAAGGGATCCACCCAAAAGCGACAAACCAGTCCGTTCCGGGCCCGCGTCGGGCGCTCCCCAGCCAGTAAACGCTGGCTAGGTTCGGGGCGACGACCGCTGCCCGTCACAAAAAGTTATTAAAACAAACGACTTATCGACCAAGAAAGGTGTCAAATAAACCAGGGATTAGAAGCGCACCATTATATACATATGCGAGGCTGATTTATAAATAGGGGTGTGCTTTAAAATAAATGTTTTGTCTCTGCTTTTGCGGAGCCTCGAGAAGCACGTCCTCACTCCATGGTGTTTCCCGGAAGTCCCCCTAACTTTATTTCTTGATTTAAATGTAAAACCTCTTAATGTCATATCTTGCCAAGACCTTCTTTTCAATGTTTGAAACATTTTCACTAAACAACAAAACAAATGAATAAATGTAAAGCTGTAGAGTTTGTGAAAAATGCATTAGCTTTATTTTTCACAGTCAATGTGAAATATAAGAAATGAAGGGAGAAATTAAGGAACACAGAAATACAAACATCTAATTAAATAAACTAGTACAACTAGAATGAAGCAACCAAGTTAGAGGGGAAACAAGCTTTTTCCTTTTTTCAAATATAAATAAAATGTGTCTAGGTATGAATTCTTTTATCTGTGCCAATATGTGATAACTGTAATGTTTGTTTAATATGTTGACTGTATTTAGCAACTGATTTGAAACACATTGCACCAAATGCCTTAACGCAGTGAAAAAATCGAAGCAGGTTAATGATCGCAGTAATAACAGGGACAGCTCAACAAAATGTGCTGTTTTCATTAGTGTATATCTTCATTAAAGAGGTCATTGACACAAAAAACGTAATCCCGTTTTAGTAAAGTCAGGTCATTTTTGACGAAGTCCTGTGAACATCTCAACCAGTGTAAGAGAGAGACAAAAAAAAAAACTTCCACCCTGCTGCTGTACATCCCATCAGTGCACCTTTCAGTTCTTCTCTGCAGATTACTGGATGGGTAAATTGCAAACACCGACAGCTCATCCTTTCCCAAAACCAAGTAAAACAAAAGCTACAATCTTCCATTTGTCTATTTGAATAGTGTTTAGTCTGTGTCCTCAGCCTCTTCCCTTCTAGTTTTTCCTCCAAAAACATTACAGAAAAAAGGATGAGAAAATGAATAATCTATCATATTTGTGCAAGGAGGTCACATTACATTTACACCTCACTGGCTGAAGGCTTTCGCCTTTGGGCTGAACAGATTTAGCCCAAACGTGCAGCGAATCAAGGGGGCCTAACACCTGTCAATCACTCAGCCCCATAGACACGAATGAAATCTTAATCTGCCAATAAATATACAGAAAAAATATCACATTTTTAAAAAATTATTAAATCTTCTGGTTTGAATAGTGGTTGAAGTGCAGCATAGGGTGAGAGGAAGGAGAACAAACATTCTGTTTGGCAAACCATCACATAACTTGTGTTTACATTGAACTGTGTAACAGATTCTGCTGTTTCCTGTATCAAAATTAAACCACTGTTAACATATAAAACAGAATTTTAAAAATCATTTCGCTATTAGCCAACCTGCTAAAACTAAATATTTTGTTTTTCTTTCAGCTGTTCCCTCTTCAGGGGTCTCCACAGCGAGTCCTCCTCCTCCATCTAACTCTGTCTTCTGTGTCCTCTGTCCTCACTCCATCTACCTCCATGTCCTCTCTAACTGCATCCATATGTCTCCTCTTTGTCTTTGTCCTGACAGCTGCATCTCTAACATCCTTCTACCAATATAGCCACTGTCCCTCCTCTGCACATGTCCAAACCATCTCAGTCTGGCCTCTCTAACTTTATCTCCCAGTCCTTCAACCTGTNGTCCATCCTTGTCCCTCCCAAGGAGAACCTCAGCATCTTCAGCTCTGCCACTTCCTGTTCTGTCTCCTGTCTTTTTGTCAGTCCCACTGTCTCCAAACCATACAACATAGCTGCTCTCACCACTGTCTGTAAACCTTTCCTTTGACCTTTGCTGACACAACCACCTGCTAACACTAACGCTAATCCTAAATAGTTAACATGACATAGAACATTGCATCAATAGCACAGCATAACACAACTCAAGCTGCACAACTCTACAACCTGGCCAAATGGAGGAAAATTCAATTGAAATGTATAAACTTCTGGTTGGTAACCTAACTATGTCCAGCCTACTTATATGAAAGCATGGGGTACAAAGACAGGTTGGACAATGGGTACAAAGCAGGTTGAGGAGGGTTTGACGTGAAATAATGCAATGAAATAATGTGCACTGCCTAAAGTACAACTGCAGGCCATGCAAAAATAGGACAATACTTGGCTGCACAAAATGATGCCACATGTCAGGCTGATCAAATAGTCGCCACACACAGAATTCAATAGAACTACAATTGAAAAGTTGCAAATTTTCTTGCAACATTAAGTCAAGTTTGAGTTGCTAACTAGTTTCCAACTGTTGCAGCTCGGAAAGATACTATCCTAAAGATTTTCCTAAAACAGCTGTTGACACATTTTTTTTAAATTTGTTTGATACTGTTGACAATTTCCTTTCACTTATTAAATATTTTAGCACACGATCAAATTTAAATGTTGACAAAAATCACGATAAAACCCTGAAAAAAACGCTTTGTTGTTGTTTGGTTTCTAGCGCACAAAGCGCATGCACAAAATTGGCTGCTACATCATCGTTTCTGAAAAGCTGTGTAGTTCAAATCCACACAAACACGTCAGAAACTTCATTTTTAAAAATCTAACTTTCTTTGTTTCTAAACCTTTGTGTGTGTGTGAAACAAAGATTCAAACCAAAGATTTTTTTTTCTCTTTTGTTTGAGGAAAGTTTTTTTTTCTTCCAAATACAAATAATGCTGAAAGCATGCATCCCAAAACCTGAGACAAATTCATCTCATTGAGATACTGAGGTCTCCAAAACAACTCAAACTACTTAAAACCAAGCCCAGTGTTGAATTTTATGAGGCATTTTCAACCACTTCCAAGACAACAATTGGACAAGTTCTAATAAAAATCCACAGCAATCAGGTTATTTTTTTTATCACGTTTGCATCAACGTGGTCAGAGGTCTCTTCAAACATGAAATACTAACGTTTTATAGCAGCTTACAAAAGGGAGCAAGTTTGCTTCTTTCAGAGTGCTCTATTGTAAGAGAACAATCTGAAAAAAGTAGGAATACAAAGGAATGGCACTGAAAATATCAAATATGACATAAATATGAACGCTCTGTCTGTCAGGAAAACTTATTATTATTATTATTTGCCAAGGTTCACTGAACTCTGGGATTACAGTAGCAAGAAAAAAAAGGAAGAATTTTTGTAAGAATACAAAATAAATAAATAAATAAATAGCCTCCAAGGGACCCCTTCTGAGTCTATCTTCTCTAAATTAGGGTGAGTCATATGCTGCAGTGTTCTGGACTGATAAAAGGAAAATGTCAATTTAAGATAAAAAAAAGGAAAAACAAAACAAACAAAACAAAAAAAAACCTAAATAAAAAACCCCCAAAACAATCAAAACAAAGTTTTTTTCTCAGGGGCACAGAGAATCTTTAAGGACACTATCAAAATGACGAGGCGTTCTTTTCACCACGCTTTGAAACTGGAAAAAAACAAAAACAAAACTAGAATAATGAAGCCCGCAGGAGGAATGAGGATAAATTCCACACACAGAGTGTATACTGCTTTACAAAAAACACAAATGAACCCCCCCGCCAGATTCCTTATGAGCTTTTTATGAGCGTGGAAGCATTGCAAACATGTTGAGCCTCTTGCCGGAGATATTTTCTCATTTGCCAGTCCTGACTCAGCTGCAAAACAAATAAGGACGGTGCAAGACTTCATTAATTTCTAGTTTAACTTGTCTGCAACACAAATCACAGGTTTAAGGCAGTGTTTTAACACGCTGGAGTCTGCCTTTAGTATCTGTAATTTCAAAAAGAAAATTCTGAACATTTTGAAGGGGGATTTTTGGAAACAATGAATGTCTTACCTGCTGTAGATACTTTATCAAGAAACAGAGTTTAAGTCTGAGAGGACTGATGAGCTAATGGCTAGTCTGAACGCAGCCCAGACCAAAGTAGGTTGCTGCCGTCTTAAAGTTTCAATCTCAAAGACTCAAAGACTTCAGACCTTTTTATGTGAACACTATGTCAGAGACTTTTATATTATCAATTTCACATTACAATCTATGACCTTTTGGAAGTACAAAAAGCAGCAGCAGCAGCAGCAGCAGCAAGCTGTAGCTCCTCCCATGAAGCCCAGGGCACTTTAACAGGAATATTACAATATTTTTGCTGAGAAAACTGTCTAAAGTATAATTGGCCCCTGTGTGAAGTTTTAATGACATTTAAATGAACTGAATGAACCTGCTTTGGAAGTGATCTGCTCAGACAAGCTATTATCAGGTTATCCATTAAACTGCTCTTCAGGCATCTCATGGTAAATGGCCTGCACTTGTATAGCGCTTTATCTTGTCCAAGGACTCCAAAGCGCTTCACACTACAGTCATTCACACATTCACACACTGGTGGTGGTAAGCTACATTGTACCCACAGCTGCCCTGGGGCGGGCTGACAGAAGTGAGGTCATCACACCAACACCACCGAGCCCTCTGACCACCACCAGCAGGGAGTGAAGTGTCTTGCCCAAGGACACAATGGCTGAGATGGCAACCCTCTGGTTACAGGACAAGCCCCTACCTCCTGAGCCACTGCCACTCATATTCAAAGTCAATGTCTAATTACACGAAGATACAATCATAAAGTTCATTTTCAGTGAATGTTTAGAAAAAAATAAAAATGAAAAATGTTCTCATTTCTTAATCACCTGTAGTTAAAATCTAAAACCACATTTTCCTCCTTGTCATCATAAATGTTATATTTTTTATTTAATACCCAATGTATTTACCCTTTGTTATGACTCCATGTAACATGCTTTTTATGCACCTGAATGAGTCTTGTATGCAGACCCTTGTGAATGAACTCTTAATATCTGTAAAAATTGTTTTAATCCAAGATGTCTCGTCATGCAGAGTTTGAAAGATATGAAATTTATCAGGAGACCTCAGTAAATTAATTAAAGGCCTAGTATTTATTTAAGGACAGCAAATTAGTCATCGCCTTTTATTCCAGAGTTTTAAAGAAATATCTTATCATGAACAGGAAGTCGTTTTGTTTGAACCTTGTAAATGGTTGATCTGATGTGAGACTGAAACATGTGTTGGTGCTCAGAATGTGTGTTGAGGATGGCTCTCAGCTACTACCACACCAAATTTAGGCTCAATATCTGTAAAAGTGGCAGAGTTTGAGACACTTTTGTTTTTCCTAAGGTCAGTAGGCTGTGGCCTTATATTATCGTCTATTCACCTTTGGTGTCGGGCAATAGTTATATTTAGATAGGTCATCTTAAGAAATGGACATTTTAATAAAATTAAGACTATAGTAGTTGTGATGAGGACAGGAGATTTTGATGCAGAGGGACACCCTCCATCTCTGTGAGAAAGGCAGTGTTACCTCTGAGCCTGTTACCATGGTGACCGACTCTGGAAACATAATCTGCCCGCTTGCAGACTGATTTCAACAGACCGTTGCGTTTCTTTTTGAACCGGTCTGTCTTGAAGATCCCGAAGCAGCTTACTGACACATCATTTCATTTCCTTCTTCATGCAGCTGATACCAAAGCACAAATCGTCACACATTATTGCGAAGAGGTTTATTTCTTCAAACGACTTAGAAATGCTGAATATTATCAAAAATAATTTTCTAAATAGACTTTGAAATCATTTGGTGCTCAAAGACTTCTGAGGGTGCTTCTGAACTTCTTTTTTTTTAATGGTAGTTTGGAGGAGATTTGTTTAGTGGAATGTGTGTAAAAAATTGCAATGTAATAGAAACTTTAGAATAATAAATCTGGAGCAAATATAATTAGAAAACGACTTTTATAAATAGACTGCATCTATATTTATAACTGTAGGAAGGGGTGGGGGTTGGGTGCTGCTGAGTTACATCTTCCTTGCAGGTGACAAAGATTGTACACTTAAAAGAACCTTTAAAAAAAGAAATAAATAAAAATTTTGCGATGGCATTGCACTTGCCAACATACTGTAAATGGTGAATGAAGTGTCTTCGCTGCCTTCCATTGTTTAAAATTGATAATATCAGGTTTACAGGAGCTGCCTTGTGGTAATTTTGGGGGGCCAGAGTTTGCATGCTCAGGATGTGGGTCTAAAAGTCTTGTTTTTTAAGCATAAAGTTATTATTCTATCTTAAAGATGAAAATTTGAACATATAGCAGCAAGGTGAAAACCTTCGCTACCCACAGAAGTCTACACCTGGAAAAATGATCTCAAGTGAATTTTTACTAATTGTTTAACTGGGCAAAATTTGCTTACATGGCTCTAAATGTATACTGCAGCAACCTCCAGGGGGCGCTTGTGCTGCTTTGGCTTCAACTTCCACATGATGTTACTAAGTCCAGTTATAATTACTTTTGATCATAGCCAGCAGCTGCAGGAAGGGAGGGAGTGAGCCTGTGTCCGTATAGTGGTATCTCACTGGGCTGTGGCTGTTTGAGACTAGCTGGCACCTCAAAATTGTGAGAAAAAAGGAAGAATGTCTGTTGCAGTCTCACTGAATCTTGAGGGTTTACGACCAGCGAGCTGTACATCTGCATTTTGCGCAGCCAGTTTTTTTTTTATATATAAAAAATGGATTATTTTTGTGTGCAAGGCTTGCAAAACGTTATTTTGCTGACCACCTTTGCCTACATTGTACCCGCCTCGCCCCTCTTTGTATCCACCATGGTAGCCAAAGAAGGTTGCAGAATCAGCCTCTGTTAGTGTCATTATCAGAAACTAAGACCACAGAGATGTTATGGCACATGGCCATGGCGTTATCCAAACATGCAAAGGAAAGGAAGACATAGAAAAATGAGCACATGTAGAAATACGCATTTATTTTGTCCTCACCGTGTTAGTTTTACACATCTGTGTGAGTATGCATTTTCAGCAATAAATGCAGAAAAAAAACTCATCTCTCAACCGCTCAACAAATGAACATCGACTCCATCTGACAACATCTTTTGTGCCAAGTTTTTGACACCTCACTGAAAGCAGACGGTGCCATTTTTCACACTAGGTTACTTTATACTCTAACTGTGTAAGGGCATTTATCATCTTGAAGTTACAGTGATTTGTTCCCTTTCGGCTCTGTTCATTTAATATGTTTTTTGTTGTTGTTGTTGAGGCGTGAAAAGTAATAAAGGTAACTGTAGTAAATTAAATTTTTCTAGAAAACTATAGATTTAAATGATTGTATACAGGGCACATCATGCTTTACCATCAACAGCTTAGGTTTATAAAAAAAAAAGTGGAAAAACAGTTATTTTATTAGGTTCTACATTATGAAAAATGTGATGAAAAACGTGGTTATCAAGTTATTTTTTTCCGAACCTTTGTCATCTTGAAATCAAATTTGGACCTTTGAATATAAAGTTTGTGAACCCCTGCCATAAACCTTTGCTTCAAGATAGAAATAAAAACTAAAGGGAATGCTTATGATTGTTTATAGATTTTTGCCACATGGCAGCCATTTAATAAGATAATTACACCGGGTGTTCTTCAGTTTTCAGTATTAGTCTTGTTCAGAACCTGGCTTCAGTTTGAAAATCCAATTTTGCTGTAAAAGTTGTAATCATAACTGACCTGTTGCCAGTGTTTATATGTATGGATCCTGTGAAAGTATGAAAGTATTGGCTTGGCTCCAGGACCAGGACCAGGGTTGCCTACCCCCGAGCTAAACTAACCAGATCCATCAAATGTCCTTTGGGAAGCTGAGGAATGACGCAGCTGTGGGAGTTTTTGGTAAGTTTACACAACTAATTGCAACGCAATGAACCATTTCACCCCCACACTATCCGTATTTGCTATCTACCGCTTTGTCTGCGTTCTTGTGTTTGGCACTTCATACTGTACGCTTTCGAGTGATCACGGAAAATGCCACAGAGACTCGTAAATTCTTTGATCATTTATTATTAATTTTAAATTAGTGTAAATCTTTTAAAACGAGAGACTCAAAACAAGCACTTTTTATGTCTTTACTTTGATTAACGATAGCATCAAAACACTTCATTTCACCTTTAAGTGGTTTTCTGTCGTCCCTGAGAAAAATCAATTTTCCATGCTCATTTATGCATTTCATGGTAAACTACACTTTAAAATACAGTCATCGAACCCTTCTGTTTTCATGAAGGAATGAATAAATAACATACAACTTCAACTTTTTTTAAAAGCAAGAACTGAGGGACAAGTTCAAAACCATATCAAATCAAAACCATATACACAGGCTCAAATACTGTATAACATATGTTCACCTGAATCTTTTGATAAGTGGTGCTGAGGGTTCTAGTATGTCTTAACTTGACAAGACCAAGGCTTGTTGACATCTTGCTACTGATCACGATTGACTGCAGCTGGTAGATACTCTTTGACAGTACTCATATTACTCCTACTGGCCATATGTCCTCACTCTGCAGCTGTTTTTACTCCGTTTAGTCTCCATGTTTGTATTCGTAATTATCGCTTTAATTCACATGCATTTTTTCTTCGTCTTTCTTCCAATTAAAAACGCCACCTGGACCAGTCATTCTGGGTTTGTCTGTGTCTCTTTCCTGTCCTCTCAAACCCCAGCTGGTTGGAGCTGATGGCTGCCCGTACTGAGCCTGGTTCTGCTGGAGGTTTCTTCCTGTTCAAAGGAAGTGGGAGTTTTCCCTTTCCAATGTCACCAATGGGATGCTTAAGATGGGAGATTGAAACTAAGACTTGACACAATCTGCTGGCTTCCTTAGAGAGATAACTTTTCCTAACTGGTTCTTTATAACGGATGTGAACGTTTTTGTCCAGTGCCCTGAGATGACTTTTATTGTAAATTGAACTGAAATAAAAAATAATACTTACAACAATGGGAACAGTCCAAGGAACTCAGTGAAGATCTAAAGAGTAAAAAACTGGTTAGGATGTTCAGGAACAACCTAGGAGCCACCAGCTGGAATATGCTGAAACACCAGTTTCACTGACCATGGTAAAGCCAGTTTTACATCACTACGGATTGGGGTTTGCCACTTAAAAAAGAAGCTCCAGCTCCAAATGTGAGGCCTTCAAGCTTGACTGAAAGTTGCAGCTGCCCACCAAATGAAACCAAATGACTTCAGGAGAAAAGTCTAAACGTTAGACGAAACAAAGACTGACTACTTAGTCATAATTGCAAGAAGTACAGTATGTTTGAAGGAGACAAAGTGAGGCTTTTAAACCTAACACACTACACCAACTGTAAAGCATGGTGTTGGTAGCATGATGCTGTAGTATTGGCAATTTGCCAAAAGTGGATCTGAAATCAACAACTGGATAGTTGAGACTTGGACACAGTTAGGTGTTCCAGCAGGACAGTGATAAGAACTGGTTTCTGACTGGATAAAACAGACTAACATTAGACTTTTGGAATGGCCTTCCCAAAGCCCTTACCCCAACCTTATTGAAAATATGAGGACTGATTAAAAGCTGTGCCAGGAAACCAATCAATTTAAATACTACTCTGACTAATTCGCCTGAAAAGAGTAGTCAAATATTGAGACAAAATTATGCCAGAAGCTTGTTGATGACTACAAATAGCTTGTGGTCAAAGTGCAACTTGCTAAACGACAATCAACCAAGTATTAGTGGGTGAATGTACTTAAAAATTTGAACCAGTATTTATATTTTTGATCCTGTGTGGATTAGAGAAAATTCACATTAAAGTCAAATATGTGAACACCCAGTTTTAAATACTGAAGCTGTATACAGTATTGTACATTGCCTATAAAAAGTATTCCCCGCTTTGAATGTTTTATACTTTTATTGCTGTTATAAATCAATTATGGTCAATAGAAATTGGCCTTCATTACAAAATAAAACCTATTCAGTGGCAAAGTGAGATCAAACTTCTACAGAGTAATACCAATTAAATAAATATATGTCATGCAAAAAAAGTGACTGCATAAATATTCACCTTCTTTAAAGAGACTGTCCTAATTCAACTCAGATAAAAGATAACTAAAAAGTAAAGTTAGTAAAGTTAGTCTGCAAGTGTGGACACTTATCTTCTCTCTGTCCCCCCACCCCGCCAACCCCCCACCCCCATCTGTCCTGCTTTTTGATTGTCTTTTTTCTTTGGAGCCTCTTTTTGCATAATTTCCAAATTAAATTATTATGGATCTGGTCAGCTGGTCTCTCAACGCAATAGATCTAATTTTCTCGACGAGAAGACTGGGCATAGGAGAGCCCTCTTAGAGACCTATCTGGAACAGTAACCGTGGGCGTCCCTCCACCATCGCTCTCTCGTCCCCACCCCAAGCTCCATCCCTCCCTCCTCCTCTGATGTTTAATGTTGCCTCCTCCCTTCCTCCCTCCCACTTTGTCTCATTAGCATAGTTGAATCAGCTTAACCTATATTAGCATAGTTGAATTGGCTGAAACTTTAGTTGAATTAGCTTTAGCCAAAGTATAGTTTATCATAAGTTATCTTAGTCTGTTCTGCTGAGGTCCTTAAATCGTAGTTTAGTTTGTTAGTACAACTGTATCTTAGTTTGGTTTTTCCCCAGTTTACTATGGTATAACTTAGTTAATTTTATCCTGCATTTGCTTTTTTAAAACTTAGTTTAGTTTAGTAGTTAGTTTATCTTAGCTTTTATCATGTCTGATGGTTCAGCTGGGGTTTTTAAATCCTAGTTTAGTTTATGTTATATCATAATTGGGTTTTCCTCAGCTTATATTTAGTATGACTTAGATACATTTTACTCTGTACTTTTGTGTCTTATTTAGCGTCTCACGTTTTAGATATGTTTAGTTTCATGATTTCATTTAGATTATCTTAGCTCATATTTTAGATATTGTTGTGTGTTTTGACTCTGTGTTTTTGTGTAAAATGTTGTAAAGCAATTTGTATCGCCGTGTTACTGAAAAGTGCTATATAAATAAATTTTACTTGACTTGACAAACAATCTCAAATTAAAGGCCTAAAATTACTTGAAGGAATGCATATTGCCTGCTGCCTTTCATGACTAGGCTTTATACTGAATTCATCTTAAATGGAAAAATTATGGTTATACCCAACTTGGTCAAACCTTAAAAACAACATTATCTGCAACCTAATAATATTGTGAGACCTAATGTGCTCGTGTGATCTTTTAGTGTTTGGAGTATGTGTTGTGAAAGACTGCCAGCTACTACCACATCAAATTTTAGCTCAGTATCTGTAAAATTCACCAAGTTATAAACATTTCTGTGTCTCATAAGATCAAGTACAGTACATGTGGCAGCCATCTTTAATTGGGTTAACTTCAGAAGTTCATCAGTTGTAGATGTACACCCAATGATTGTTTTCTGAGAGTTTTATTCAAATCTGTCCATGAGATATTTTGCTAACAGACAGACACTAAACACATGCACACAGACAAAACTATTATTAGCCACTTTTTGCCTGTTGGTTGAAGGTGATAATGAAACAGGTATACCAAAAGCACCCAGAGGAAAAGCCAGCAGAGGAACTCAAATGTTTAATAAAAGCTTATCTTAGATAACAGCTCACGTACAGATCTGCATCGACCAAACATGTTATTAGTTTTGGATTAAACCTTTTGCTGGTGAACCAGTTTTCAAAAAAAAAAAAAAAAATCAAATCTTATTGCTTCATAATAAGCCCCCCAAAATTCTGTGGTCTTTGAATAAGTTGCTTCACCTTCACATTGAGGGGGATAAGAAAAGTAATGAGACCTCCTGTCAAGGCGCTCAGAGAAGTCACGCTCATATTGTTCCATTTAGCAGAAAAGAGGCGATGACTCATGACCAGTCATGTAACATGACTTGTATTATGCTTGAAGCTAACCTTTAAGTTGAACCTGTGCTGCCCTGGTTGTGTTTTAACTTGCCCTGATTTGATAAAAACCAAATTCAGGTTTTAGAGTTTTGCTGACGCTCATCATCAGTGTGCAATAAGTGGGGCACAGATGCGCAATTATCTGCTTCTACAGAGCAGTACGAGGATGTGTTCACTTTCTCCGGCACATGTGAAAAGGAAATTTAACAACTAAACAAAAAAAAAAAGTCTTCTGAATTCTGAAAAAAACTGCAATTCTCTGAGCTACATAACCTCTGCATTGAGTGGAAACATTTAACATAAAAAAGAGATCCCACTGAGAAAAAAAATTAATGTTTCTTTTTTTTTTTTTTTTACTAGAACATCTTGCTTCATTAACACCAGCATATCCTGCTTCCACAGCCGCAGCACATCTGTAGAGCAAATAGTTTGAATTCACTGTAAATATGACAACACTCTGTGTTTACGTCTCATGTGATCATATGGTTCTTGTGGGATTTCATTAGTCATCCACCAAACAAAAGTTCAAGGGTTTTTAATCTCTACTTCATGTGCCCAACAGTCTGTGGGTCTGTTCTCAGATGTGCTCAATCAGGTGTGGATGTGAAGGATTGAAAAATATGGCTACATCTACTTTAGAATAGGAATAGATCTAAAAGAAATGTATGAACGTGTGAGCATGGCTAATGAGAAACCCACTGTGAAGCTTCGACAAGGTTAAACCGATGCTTTATGACGGAACCGTTTAGTCATTACTTTGTGCGACTGAATCTCTAAATCACAGCAGCTTGATGTGAGTTCTACCTGTAGCGAGTTCATTATAGGTAGACACCAAGAGGTCTGTCGATCTGTCGTGTTAGCAAAAAAAATCTCACGTACCACTGGATAGATTTCACTGAAACTCTCAGAAAGTAATCAATGGATGTACAGGGGTTAGACAATGAAACTGAAACACCTGGAACATCCCTTCCAGACAGCTTCTTCTTGCGTCCACAGTTAATCCTGTTGGATGTGGTTCGTCCTTCTTGCCTTCTTGGTGGTATGCTAACATTACCCTGGATACCGTGGCTCTTGAGACATCACAAATACTTGCTGTTTTGGTCACAGATGCCCCAGCAAGACGTGCACCAACAATTTGTCCTCTTTTGAACTCTGGTATGTCACCCATAATGTTGTGTGCATTGCAATATTTTGAGTAAAACTGTGCTCTTACCCTGCTAATTGAACCTTCACACTCTGCTCTTACTGGTGCAATGTTAAATTAATGAAGATTGGCCACCAGGCCGGTCCAATTTAGCCATGAAACCTTCCACACTAAAATGACAGGTGTTTCAGTTTCATTGTCTAACCCCTGTAACCCCTGATTACCTTCTAGAGTCAACAAGTTAGTTTAAAATTCTGGAAAAAAGACAGCGGGCAATGTGCATTTTATGTTTTTTTCTTTTTCTATGTTGCAAGATTTTTAAGTCCTAGTTTAACAAATTCGCAACATGTTTATTAGGTGGTCATCTCCACTAAAACGTGTTTCTGAATGACATTCTTTAAACACGTAAATAGAGAAAACATAAAACATACTGTAAGAGGTTCTCACAGCATATCATTAAAAAAAAAAACAACTCATACCAACTATCGAGCACAGTGGTGGAGGCATGATGATTTGGGCTTGTTTCACAACCAGAGAACCTGAGCTCCTTGCAGTCATTGAGTTGATCATGAACTCCTCTGTAGACCAAAGGCTTCTGGAGTCAAATGTGAGGACATCTGTTTGAGAGCTAAAGCTTGGACCAAAATGGGTCATGAAACAGGACAATGATCCCAAACACAGCAGCTGATCTACAAAAAGCGATGGGAAAAAAAGAATCATATGGTTGCAATGGTCCAGACGAAGTCCAGACCTCAACCTGATTGAAATACTGTGGTGAGATCTTAAAAGAGCTGTGAATAAATCAATAAAGTGAAGCAATGTTGTAGAGAAGAGTGGACCGAAATTGCTCCACAATGAAGAGAGAGACTCGTACAGAAGACAACTGTTGTGGGTTATTGCTGCAAAATACAATTATATACGCTGCTGGATCATGGGGTGGACGTCGTTTTCTACCCACAAGTTTTTCATTTTGGCTTATTTTTGTTTGATAAATGACGACATGGAGAAATCTGTTGAGTGTTTGTACACTTTAGGTTAGATTTTAAATATTGTAGAATCTGGTAAAGAACACGTCATTTTTACTAGACCCTTATATGTAAAACCCTAAATTTGAAATAATATGGACTTTCTTTTTCCCGTGATTGCAATGTTATGATGTAAAACAAAACTGTTTGATCACGTTATAATGAGATAGAGTTCTACGATGGGATATGAGATATGATGGGATAGTAGAAAGACACTTTTATCATGATCGGGGCCAATAAATAAACCCAATAAACACACAGGTTTGCTGTTAGAAAAAAACAAAACAAACAAGAGCAGTTATGAAGAAAATGACGTTCTGAGGTCGCAATGTTCTTTTTCAAATTGTGTTTTCATTCAAGAGCATTTGTCAAAATGAAAAAGCTAAAACTCCACAGGCTTGCTGTTAAAAAATAAAAAATAAAAGAGGGAGTCATTTGAGTACAAACTGATGAGGCTTGTGTCAGATTTAAAATGATTATTCTCATGCTTTCAGGATATTTGCACAAGCTCTTTTACCCAACATTTGTCATGACATCTAGTTAGCTTGTCAACGGAGCACATACCTCTAACGGAGCTACTGGCTGACCATGGAGGAATGGTGTTGCGCCTCTGGTAGAACAGGATGTAAGCGCCTTTGGTGCACACTTCCTCCTCGGGCACCAGGTCGACGCTGCTGTCATCGTAGCTGTACCACTGGCCGTCCACCGAATTTCTACAGTAAGCTGGATCCAAAAGTGACAAACAAAATGAACAATTGATATCTACAAACCTAATTTAGAGAAAAGCTTGGAGTTTGTTTTGTTTTTGAATTGCAACTTTAAATTCAGGACAGAAAACCTTAAATGTGTAATTGAATTTACCTTAATTTGATGGAAACAAGAACAAAAGCAATATATTTCAGAGTTTTCACTAACCCAGCTTCATTGTATTTAGAATATATGGACAAATCTAAAATTTGATACCAGTAATATAGTTAAAAACGTTGGGATGGAGGCACAGTTCTCAGTCTGTTACATCACCTTTCATTTATTTACACATTTATTTAAATTGCTGCAGTTACGTAAGAAGAATCAAAGCTGAATACAAGATTTGAGCTGCTCAACAGCCTGTGGGCGTCTGATTTTCCCCTTACATACGCTGTGCAGAATGAGATCAGTCATTGTCTCTCTGATTAACTAAAAACCTACTGTGAAAAGTTGTCAACTCGTGTTTTTTTTCCTTTGTGATTTCCAATCTAAATCTTTGCACCAATACCTTTACACACATGCCTTGTGCCATTAAAGATGTTGGCTTTTGCATCCTTTGCTGATAAGTCTAGTCTTTTGCAGGTTAGACATTAGGAATCCAAAAGTGAGTTAAAATATGGACTCATCTGACCACAAAACATGAATCCACTGACTTTCTGTCCGTCTGAGACAACTCATGTCCAGAGAACCCAGAGTCTGCAGAGTTGATGATATGGAGCTTAATTTTAGATTCCTAAATGCTATACCAAACTTCATTTGGATTCCCAAAAGCCTTTATGGTTTCTTTGATCATTGTGATGATCAAGGACACATTAAGCCTTTGAAGGATTCCCCTTTAACTCAGAAAACTGAAACTCTCACGCGTCAAAGAAAAGAAACACGTTTCATCAGCCTATCTACGGTTTTGAGCATGTTGTTAGTTTCAAATTATAGGTTTGTTCACATGTTTTAAAGACAATGAAGTTAGTCATAAAAGACGTTGAAGATCAATCCCATTTATGTTGCTTTTCTGCAAAAACTTGAAATGAATAAAAACAATCACAAGTTTTGTTTTATGACAAAGACTAGAAAAAAGATGTGTTGTTCGACTATTTACCAAACCAAAGATAATTTTAGTGCAGAAACACATTACTTTGTTTATTTGCCTTTTTCAACTGACAGCAGTACAGTATCATTTTTTTTTGTTTAAGGCAAAACTGGTCAAGCCCCCACTACAGGTCAAAAAACATCAAGTTTGGAGTCCAGAAATAAAATTATATTTGAAACTGATCACAAATAACATGTTGCTATAGTTGCTATGAGAGCTAAAACGTGCGCAACCCCTAGTTTGGGTAAAGTTGATTCATTGTGTAAAATGTAAACGAAAACAGAATGCAAATTTTATAAACCCTGCCGCAGCGTTCCTGGTGTGTTTTGGCTTTATTTCTTCACTTTTTTGAGATGTGTTGCTGACATCAAACTCTAAATTACTCTGTTTTTTCCTAAAAACGGTACATCTTAATTTAAACATTTGATGTGTTTACTGTGCTCCATTGTGAATAAAATACGGATTTAGGAAATTTGCAAATATCTGCATTTTCTGACATTTTACACAGCGTCCCAACTTTTTCAAAATTGGTGTTGTAGTTTTCTGTCAATATGCACTGGTTTAATGATAGTCTTAGTCACTTTTCTGCTGCTCTTATGTTGTGGTTTGGAAACTAAATGATCCATCACATCACTGTGTCCATGTTTGGCTCATACGCCCCCAGCCCCATAAGTCACATGAACAGATAAAATCATAAACCCCATATAAAACACACACAAAGTAGTGTATATATTCTTACACACACCCTATAAGTGTAATTCTGTGTAGAGGTTCTCATGGTGTTGACTCTTCCTCTCGCCTCAGTCTTCAGATTTCTTGATCTCTAGTATCAAAGTGGTGCATCAGCTACAACTACACTCCACAGTTTGAGCCAAGTTCAGGTTTCCCCATCTGTCTTTCAGCTGAACTTTATATGGACTGTATAAACTACTGGTATCTTTCATTAACTAAATGACTGTCACAACTGTGATAGATGTGTAAAAACTGAAACAGATGCTTTTCTCCCTAAGACAGAGAACTTCAATGAGGATTAAAAAAAGCTCACTAGCACATGGAAACGTGAAAAAAATGTAATTTGCTGCTTTTAAAATCTGTACAATGTTTCTAATTTACTGGTAAATTAGTGCTCTTCTCGAGCTTCCAAGAACAAAAGGCTTTGAATATGTCCTTTATACATTTTAGTGTCATTATTAGTGTCTTTATTAGTGTCTCTTTGTGTGGCTCATTTTACTTCATGTGCAAATAGAAGAATAATGATGTAACAGTTTGTGTGTATTTCATACCAGTATAATGTCCTCCATGCATTCCTCCATGATGGTTACACACAGCGTAGAGGTCATACAGATAATCATGAGGGAGGATTAGTTTGGAGGATTGATGGTTTTGGCCTGAGGACTGTTTTCGGGAAGGCAGTGAAGACCCCTGGTGAAGGTTCTTCATACTCTGACTTCTCTTCGTCACATGGGGGGCCATGTCCAGAGCAGTCAGGGGAAATCGCACTAAGGTCGACAGCTTGTTGCGTCGCTCACCAACCTGTTGGAACATTTTGATTCACACTGAGGTCACAGCATTCAGTCACAGTTTTTGCACACACTGTAATTATAACCCACATCTTTGTGAATAAATTGCATTTTTTTCAAATAAATTTCATACAACATGAATTTCTTTTTAGTGTGATGAGGTTGAAATAATTTGTCTAGAAAGAAAAATATGAATGTATAGCCCTAATTTTCAAAGTGACATCATAAACTGTGAACTTTGTTGTCCTTAATAAAGCTTGAGATGCATATATAACTTGCAGAGATAATTCAGATTTTTTTAAAGGGGTATTCCGTAGAGTTCTTGTTAGTAGTTGGTATTGTACCTGCAGTAGACAGCAGTCAGAGAGAGATCAGTTTTTAATGCAAAAGTAATGTGATGCAAAAATCCCAATTTCTGAAGTGGCGAAAGTTAACGTCCCACTTTTCAATCAGCTGCCTGGTTCAGTTTTGTAAACTGTTTTTCAAATGAAGTATTTCAACCTGGAGAGACTCACACGGAGAGATAAAGAAAATTAGAGTGTTTTATTGGCTAGAGGTCTTTGGCGCTCGGGCCCCGGCAGAAGACGAGTTTGCAGAGAACCACTGTGAGCTTGAATGATCGAAGTAGGGTGAGAGATTAGGGTAGTCTTCCCCCGGGACCCGGACCTGGTGGTGGCGTGGAGGACGAGGAAGGGGAGTCCAGAGGAGCATACGAAAGCGAGGGTGAAGATCGGGGAGGCGGTGGGACGAGACTTGGCTGGCGAGCAGGAGGAGCCGTGGATGGGGAGCCTTATATCCTGCACCTGGATGCGATTTGTCAGCTGGGAGCGAGGATCCGAGATGAGTGATGCTGGACAGCTGGGTGAGTCTGCCAAGCTGAAATTGCGGCGAGCCTTCACTACTGATAACAAACCAATGATCAAAACCTTCAAGCAAATAACCAGCTTACACTAAAGTGATGGCGGGAATTTTTATTTTTCAAGTATAACATTTGCTATTTGTAAAACAGTATTTGCAAGAACCACAGAAAAAAAAAAAACGGGATGGTTTTGTTGAGATGTCAGAAATCAATTTTGGAACTTGGCCCAGTCTGGCTAATTGTCACCTTGTTTCCCCTGAAAGAACGTCTGCCTTAAATCGCTCTGAGGGATTTCTACTGCAGATAAGAAATGGACTGCTGTTATTACAATGAAAATTTAACATTTTGAACGCTCTCTTTAATAGCAGTCTGTCCAAAACTTCAAAGATTGGTAGGAATTAGGAGAGAAATGTCACAGCTCCATCTGTTCCTGCCACGCCTCTTGCCACAGTCAAGTAACTTTCCTCAGTCCCACAGTTCAAGCCACGCCCATGTTGCCATGCCCATGTAATCAGCTTTATCTGTCTCACCTGTTCAGGCCACCATAAATACCCACAGCTCCCAAGATCTCACTGCCAGATTATTGAAAGCCTTGTGCCAGTAAATGTCCAGCGTACTACTCTTGTTCATGCCTGATCTCGACCCATGCCTGTTTCACGACCACCGTCTCTTGCCTGCTCCCTGCCTGATACT
>NC_051432.1:2301041-2356950 GCF_001649575.2 Kryptolebias marmoratus
ACTTTCCCTCTCGCCTCTGCCCCTTTCAGACCAGCCGGTCTGCTACGTTAAACCCAGCTAGAGTGGACTTACCAGTTCCGGTCCCGCCACTAGCCGATCACGTAAGTGAGACGATCAAAGACTTTGAGCCTGCTTCCAATCTCCTGGCAATAAAATCCTTAAAACGTTGCTGTGTCGTTGTGAGTTTGAGTTCTGCCAAGCCTCGCCTTGTCAAGAAAACCCCTTATGCGAAGGGTTTTCCCCAATCTACTGTATATTGCATGTTAGTACAAACACCACAACATTAAATGAAACTCCATTAGGTGCAAGCTAATGGAGGAAGGGGTGGAGGAAGGTTATTTTTGGAACGTGAATCCCCTCCTATTATGACCTGTAAAGAAGTCTGCACACATGGGTTGTCTAAGTTTGCACTGGCTCCCTTTGAAACAAATCAAACATTTCTGCAGTACTAATTCCATTTATTCATTCAGTTATCCTTCATTTTACCAGGAAAGTCCCATTGATATGAATCATCTCTTTTTCAAGGACATCCTAGTCAAGATGGCAGCATAAATACAAATCAAGAACAATCTGTGAGCCCCAGAGCATTGCCATTAGCTATTTCCAGTCCAGGGTAACCTCTGACAGGCACCCTGAGATGAAAACGCTTGTCTCAATAACACTTCATCTCCTTCATGCGCGCCTGAAGGAGGAAGAATGGTGTTCTCATTGTCATCCTCGTTTTCCTCCTTTAGAAGATCCAAGTTTATGTCCATTGCATTCTCCTCTCCACAGCTACCCTTGTCCTTTAAATTGAGAAGCTGGTCATACAGCGGGACAAACCTCATGACAGGGTTTTCCAATTCCACCATATTGCCTCAGCACACACCTACAACACCTGTATCACAACCGGACTTTACACCGGATTTCACCCTAGTCTAGAAGAGACAGAACCTGAACCAGGTTCAGCCAGCTCCTCCTGTTGTCACCCCCATGCATACAATGCACAGGGGATGGGGATCCTTCCTTGAGACGGTGAGTCCACATGCTGGGCAAGGACAGGACAACATCCTTAACCTTGGTGCGACCTGCTTTCCCCTGAGAGGAGCCAGCGGTAGCCATTTAGTTAGCACACAGCCTTGACGTCTAGCGGCAGGAGAAACACCAGAAAAAGAATTCTCATTTTTCTAAAGAAAAATGTAACAAGCCCAAGGCTAGAAAAACACACATTCAGGTCTATCCTTGACAGACGGCTGAGTTGACAAATAGCTAAATGAGTAATCCAGAGTGGGACAGCTGAGGAGCTATTCTGATCTTCATAGAGGGGGTTAAAATGCCAGATATAGGGCAGGATGACACCCCTGTGCCAAGCACATGATATGATTCTTAGTCATATTGCTCAGCCTTATCACATTTATACACAGCACTTTTACACACAGTCAAGATTAGCAGAAAACAGCTGAGGGCTGCCAGAATGTCATTTATCAGCAGAGCAGTACTGATACTGATTGCTGATGTCTGTTTTTTGTTTCTCAGCTGACTTTGTGATGCAGACCTAGTGATTATTTGCACTCAAACCGTTACACTGAGATTCAGCCTCTTAGGAAGCATTTTACTGCCAAGTGTAAACACTGGTATTCAGAGCTGTCCACTTATGACCCGAACAGCGGCTTAGAGGCAGAAATGCCTTTTAATTTCAGGAAGAAATCAATCTTTTCTCAAACTGTTGTTGTTGTTCTTTCAGCTGCTCCCTTCTTCAGGGGTCGTCACAGTGAGCAAACTCAAAAGATTTGGCAATTGCACTACCCTGAATGCCCTTCATGCCACAACCTGCACTCAAACCTGCCTCAAGATTACAAGACTGCTGCAATGAGCACCGAGGTACTGCGACCCCCCAATTTTTTTGTTAAACTACACATCCTTACATCTGTTGGTGATGCAAGCAATAAAGATGAGAATAAACAGGAAAACAGCAAAAGCACTGAATTTAGTATCTGAATACTTTTTTAAATGGTATACTTTTTATTTTTATTTTAACTTTTAATTATTTTGCCAAAAATAAGGGATTTTTACTTGAGTAACTGTTTAACTGCATACACTCATGAGAAGTTTTGGGGGAAAAAAATGTAAATTTGTCTTTTTAAAAAAAAACCAAAACCTTGCCTTTTAGTTGAATCAGCACCAGATGATTGCTTGAAAATTGAATAACTTAACCGCCTACATGACCTCAGGAAGACGCACATTCTCAGTGCTTTCATCTAGACATGATGAGTGAAGTGCTGCTACTGTGTCTGAAAAGAGGGGCCATGCAGTACATGATGTTAAGCTTTATTAATCCTAAAATATATTAAAATGTTACAGTGGTACTGAAAGGTTAAATATATATGTTTAAAATAAGCCATTTCCTAGGTATTGCCCCTCCTGTCTTACTGTGAACCTGTTCTTTCTGTATCTTATTATCCCTTACAGGCACATTTTTAATGAATGGCACACCCTGAGAAAATTGTTTTCTAGATAATGCACCAAATTAAGTAATTAGGGGATCATTATAAAGCAGCCCTTTTTTTCAAAAACAAATAGTTTAATATTAAGCATTAAATCTGACTCAAATGCACCAACAGCAAGTCAAAAACATCATTTATTATGGCTTTAAAGTTGGTATATTCATTTCCTCAGTTTTGTCCAATTTTAATCCTCTGCCAGACATGGGCGCTTATTCCGTGAGTGCTTCAGAGTCTGAACACCCACAGCAATTCCCTTGTCACCCATGAGTGCCAGGCAGCCGACACTTGATTGGCTATTGATCCCCCGCTACCTAGCAACGAATTGCATTGTGACGTCAGATAAACAGTTATAAAGGTGGGACAACAACTTGCTGAAAACCTACCATAGTGGTTGATTTAGACAAACAAAATATGGACAAATTTGTGATAAACAAAAAAAATCAAAAATATCCACCAACCTGACACTGTCTAAGAGTGAGATTTCTACCCCATCACCCTATCAACGACTGCAGACAGAAATAGTGCAGATGTGAGACACAAAAAAGGGCAGACTTTTCAAGCTAGTTGGAAAGGAAAATACTAATGGATAGCTGCAAAACTAGGTATTTTGTGAGCCTACTGTGGTACTATGTTTTAAAGGATGTATTAAAATGTTATTGAATTTATATTTGGTCAATGATTTTCTTTAATTCTAGCCTTTTTGTTATCGTGTTGGTCGTTATAATTGTTTCATGATGTGTGTTGTTAGTAAAACTTATGATTTAACCTACAACTATAGTTGTCTCATTAAAAGCCAGTCCAGTTCTCATCGGTAATATCATGTTGTGACTAAAAATTGAAATAGCCTTGCTGATGAATTGGTAGGCTATGTTATTGTTATGTTATTACCGATACTGACATTCAGCACTGCGGACAGTTCCAGTCACACTTACAGGTTAAGGTATGCTATTCTGTCCAGACTGTGATTTTGGATTGTGAATTTTGTTTTCTCTTTGTCTTCATCTGAGCCGTTAGGTTACAATGACATTAACTCCTTGTATGCATCACCAGTATGTAAACTGTGTGAGTATGCATGCATCATGTGTGGGGGTGTGTGCGTGCACGGGCAGGGAAGAGAGTACATGTGTGTTCATAGCAGCGGCTGCTGTTAATTGAAGTAATGCATAAAAATAGCAATAAGTCATGCAAGCACGGTGAGCACGAACCAGCAGGAACATAAATTGGTGCCCCTGCTGCCAGATGATGGTAGATCATTTAGTCTTAACATTACAGTTTTTGAGGTCTGTTGCATTCACTTTTTCAAATTGCATGATGATAGTGTTATCTTTACAGTCCTGAGATCACAAGGAAACCACTGATAATAAATAAGTCATGATTGATCACTAGGAAAGGACTAAAGCAGTGGTGTCCAGTCCTGGTTCTAGAGGGCCACTACCATGCATGTTTGAGATGTTTATTGGCTTTGACCCACCGGATTTAAATGACTAAGTGATTAACAGGTTTCTGCAGAACTTGAAGACCTGCTGAAGAGCAGAGAAACATAAAGCATGCAGAATAGACATCCTCCAGGACCAGGACTGGACACACTAGACTAAAGTGTCCATACAAGGTTGAACTGTTTTTACTGCAAGGTCCGCAACATCTCCTTGTCAAATGACTGGCAGCTATAAGTTTTAATGTTAAAGTTAATGTCAAATGAATTCAAAATTTGAAAAATGCAACACAAAAAACTTTTTCATGTTATGCTTTTTGAAGGCACTGCTGTGAGCCATGGGTAAACAGCACCCCTAATGCCCCCAGTCCGATGCCCCTATTCACTAGTCTGTAAAACATTATTGTGAATGGTTTAGAAATCAGAAGATAAAACCCCCAAAGTGCATATAAATAGAAAAGTTTTCTTTCAGCATTTTGAAAAAAAAATCTGAGTGGCACAGTTGTCTGGTGGTTAGCATCACCTCCCAAAGCATGGAGGTCACAGATTTATTTAACGTTTGCATGTTCTCTCTCAGGATGTGTGGGTTTTCTACAGGCACTCAGGAAAAAAAAAAAACACATGCATGTTAAGTTATTCCTGTCCATGGTGTCCACCACCTTTCACCCCAAAACTTCCGTCATGATATAGTTAAGAAAAAATAACAAGTGAATAAATAAAATACTCTGATTACTCAATCCTTGCTCTGAAAACTATCAGGAGCCGGTTTTACAGAGCAGATATTTAGCTGCTTTAAGTATGTGAAGGTCAAAAACACTGACACTCTTGAAACAACACAAGGCCACACAGAAATAGGGAAGATTTTTTCCTGGTAGAGCTGTCCTCTGTTGGTGTCATGACCAAAACATATGAATAAGTTTTGAAGACTGAAAAAAACTCATAAAGACGCAAGAAAGCTGAGAAAGATTCCTTTCTACTATAACATAACCTTTTGGATGCAGAGAGTGAATGTTAGTTTCTTCAGAGAAAAGAAACTTTTGTACAAACAAGAACTTTCCAGCTCTGCAAGCAGCAGGGTATATTAATCATACTTTGGGTTTGGACTGCAGCTAGTTGCATCAGAAATAATTGGATTTACTGGATTCAATACCAGTAACGTTCAATAATCTGTTGAAAAGTGAAACGTGAGAAGAATAGCTTCTATATCAATACAGTGGATATAAAAAAAAGTCTACAAACCACTATTAAAATGCCAGATTTTTGATGAAAATTTACATTACTTCAAGGAATGATACGCCTTTAATAAAACAAGCAATTATGAATTTAAGGGTGTGCATAGTTATGCATCCTGCTTATTGTATATTTTTCATATTCATTGTTTTCCCCGCAGATTTTATCTTCTGCAGTTGAACAGGACAGAACATTGATTATATTTATTGAGAGAAAAGTCAAAATAGTTTTATTATTTTTGTCTCAAAAACATGAGCATTTTAACAGACTTTTATTACGACTGTTCAGTTCAAAATCCCAATTAAATAAGAGATGGAACAGTTTCTAAATACTATAAACACATTATTTAGTGTTTTTATTAATTTCATTTGAAATTCATTTCCAAATTTTAAAAGGCAAGCAGCTTTCAAGATTTAGCTTCAATTAACTTTGAATGTTGTTTACTGAAAAATAAAATCTGACGCTCTAAAATGCCGCATGGGTTTTAAAGCAACAACTTTCCACTAAAGGTCCTTCGTTATTTCAGATGGACAAAATCAAAACTCAATCTGAACAACTTTCAACAGCATGTCGTCTCAGTGTGTGTGCTTCTCTGTGCCGCCTGCAGTCTGGGTCTGTGTGTCATTAAAACCGTCTCATCCAGAAACCAAATAATCACCAACAAAGAGGGGAAATTTTGTATTCAACAAAAAATTAGGCACTGTTCTTTTCAAACAATAACAATGAGTATCCTGCAGGGGTGTAACAGCGGATGTATTCATACTTAACCACGATGGTACGGATGTCAGGGTCCGGTGTTTAACCAGACAAAGACTATGTTAGTCCCAGGAGATCACCACTCATATAGAAGAGGGTGCATATGTTATTTTTTGCTTCTTGCTAAATGCTATGAATTCCAGTTAAATTCTGTCTGCTGGCTGTAAACACGCAGCTGATATTTAGTGAAGCAATTTGAAGTTTGAAATGTCTGTTGTATGAAAAAAAAATCATTTAATGTTCAAATTTCCCTGGATAATCTGAAGCTGGTGCCGTCAGCCTCAATGTTTCACCGTAGATATTTGTTTTCTAAGTTTTGATTAAACTGAAAACTTAACTGTCAAGATTTTAGTCCAATATTTGTACAGCTGACTGAGTCATAGCTATATTTGATTTTGCTAAAGTCGATTCACCCCAAAAGTTAACCAGTTGTGGATGTACATACAATGACTACTTTGAGAGTTTTATAAAAAATTTGTCTAGTGATACATGAGACATTTTGCTAACAAACACGTGCACATACACAGAGGTAAAACCATCATCTCCCACCTTTTGCCTTATGGCAGCAGATGGCAAATATGCCTTCCTTCTAACTCTTTAGGACTGTGCTGCTGGCACCAATTGTTTCCTGTTTTTTATTTTTCCATAGGGTTTTCTCCATCCATTGACTTCCGCACACTTTGTGCTTATTTTGCCATTGATATATGAAAACATGCAGCTCATTCAGCTGATATGTGCTATGACTTTTGGTTTTTGTAACTCCCAGTTTTTCCTCATAGAAGTACACTGAGATCTTACCAATTCCTCCAAAAACATTAATCTCTTTGAAATCTACTTCAGCATTTTGTCGGTTTTTGCCTTTCTTATGATACTTTTAGCTTTTAGCAAACTTCCTGCTATCTTTTGCTTTAATAACTCCATTTCAGCCTCTTTTGCAAATTTCAGCACTCAGTATTCACACTGCATTTTCACAAAAAAAAATGCTATTTTACTGATATTGTGTGCACTTTCTAAATACACTGAATGCAGTCAGTTACAACACTGACAGTTCTGAAAATGTTGTTTGAGCACCGAAAAACCACAAGCCGAAGATTTTTGCCATTCCAATTTAGGAAGTGAATATTATCAGACATCTGTGGCAGTATCTCAAACAGATCAGAGGAGGCAGGACGGACCAAGAATCTCACAGAAATAGGATCATTTTGCAGGAAGGAAGAGCGAAAATAGGCCACAGGGGAAAAGAAAATGTCTCGACAGGTTAGAAAAGGTGTTCAATTTCTGTGAGTCTTAGCAGAAGGAGGGTTTATAGGAATTGGTAATGCAGTTTATTCAGGCGCTTTGTCTGTCTTTTTCCCTTTTAGGTTATTTGATATTGAAAAAGATGGAAAGAAAAAAGTAACTCAAAATGTTCAGCAAGGTGTGTGTGTTTTCTTTACCACCCACCGCCATTAAAAGACGGATGATTATGCAAATCATTTGCATTTGTTGCTCTGTTATCAAAATATCTTATGAACCACTGAAGAGATTTTAATGAAACTCTCAAAGTAATCACTGGATGCACGTCTACAACTGAATTCCTTTGGAGATGATCAGATTCGAGATGGCCCCCACAGCTTACTGACCTGAGCAAACACAAAAATGGCTCTAACTTAAATGGACGGATATTGAGCTCAAATTTGATGCGGTGGTAGCTAAGAGTCATTCACAGCACATACTCTGAAAAGTAAACAGGTCTTGTGAGATCTCCTGCTACTGTGCGAGATTGCTCATAGCATTGTTTTTAAGGTGTGACTGGAACAGCAACAGAACTTTATGATTTTTCAGCCTAATTTGATCTTTGTTCAGAACTCTAGTATGAAAGGTGCTGGGCAATATGAATTCTTTTAAAGAATGCAAGACCTTTATTTTTATTGTATTTTTGCCCACATTGTTTGATTTTGTCATTCAATCTAAAGAACATTTGGTTTACATGTAATGAATAGTTATTTAAGGGGAATTGCCTTTGCAGTCTCTTGGATTTAAAGATTTATTCAGTATGTTGGAAGTGTAGAAGTGGCGGTGCTAACACATTTCTCAAAGCGGGATTGGTCTCCACATAAGGCTGTGATGACGAACAAAGTGCTGGTGTAGAAATCTGCTTTTCTGGGCTCGATGGGTTGTGTTATTGAGCAGCAACACGTCTAAATATTTTGGACAGAAACTAGAAAAAAAAGCACAAACAGCTACATAATAAACAGATAACAGTCTAATTTTGTCTGTAGAAGAAAGATTTAAAGATCAGAAAGCAGAGATCGTTTTAATGTTTTATTCAAAAGCAAGTCATTTTGAGTTTTTGAGTGCTTTTGAAACTAGAGCAGTAGTGGCAGCTTCAGCTGAGATTGCCTGAAAAGAACAACTGGAAAAAACACCCAAAGCAGCCATTAGTTTAGACCCTGACAAAGAAAGGCCTTCCACATAATTCAGCTTAGCAGTGTCGGCTATTATACTCTGCTGGTCTCCTAATACAGCTTTTTGCTCAAAGGAATAACAAACCGTCTGGGTGCCAGATGTTTTTTTTTTTCCTTTTTAATAAACTCACAAAATCTTGGGACAAATGAAGGCATCACAAAAATGCTTTTACAATCAGAAAAGAGCTATGAAAGGAAACAAAGCTTTGCGAGGGAAATTTGGCGGAGAACACCGTATGACCTTGACTCGAACCAGCAGCTCGTAGTGCTGCTGCTCCAACACCTCGCGTTCACGCTCGATATTCTGTTCTGACTCCACACACACAGCAAAGGTACAAGCTTTGATGTTTTCTGCTCCCAGCATCATCGAGTTTTATGCACAGTGAAATGAAACGAAAATGCTTCAAATGTGAGGAGGATTTTAATGTCATGTGAGAAATTTAGTTGAAAGGAAAATATGCTGGTGTAGATTCTCAGTCATCCAGGCCATGGTAAATTCAAAAAAAGTTAAAAAACAAAAACAACTGGACTTCTATTCTGTAGCTGAAGACGTTTCGCTTCTCATCCGAGGAGCTTTCTCAATTCACACATTTCTGAATTGAGAAAGCTCCTCGGATGAGAAGCGAAACGTCTTCAGCTACAGAATAGAAGTCCAGTTGTTTTTGTTTTTTAACTTTTTTTGAGTTGAAAGTAAAGTTCCTGGAAGGAGCTGTGTCCCAGCTGAAGTGAAAAAAAGCAACGTTTGGACTTAGATTAATTAAATGAAACCCATATAAACACCAAATTTGAACTGTGAGTTTTGGATTGGGTTTAGAAAAAAAAGCCCTTTAGTATTCACCAAAGGTGTGCCGCTGCATGAAAAATCAGTGGAACATGCAACTCCTTTCAACATTTTCTGTGATACCTGGATCAAACTACTGTGAACTGATTTACTAAAGACTTTAGTAGAAATAATATGTTTGGCTAACAGTAAACCAGTTATATATCAGTAAGAGATGGGTCAATGGAAAGAAACAAACAGCGGCTGAAATACTACAGACATTTCTTTCAGGCTTTATTGTTTATGAGCAGAGCACTAGAGAAGCTCCTCATGTCGGTGAACTCTAGTTTTTTGTCTTTGACTTAGCAAAAAGATGTTCAAATTTTACAAAACCCAGCGGGAAGGCCCAGTACTGCCAAGAAAACGTCCGTTAAATTTCTGTGACGGGAGCAGGTTAAGTCACTGCACCTGACCGACTCACTGCACAGCATGTCAAATTGATCAAGAGTCTTTTTATTTTTTTAAAGCAAATGTATATAGCATCCATCCATTATCTACCACTTGCTTTGAAGTCGGGTCACTGAGGCAGCAGCTTTAACAGGGAAGCCCAGACAGCTCTTTCCACAGCCACCTCTTCCAGCTCTTCTGGCAGGAGTTCTCAGGCCAGCTGAGAAACATACCGTATTTTCCGGTCTATAAGGCACACCTAAAAGCCTTAAATTTTCTCAAAAATCGGCGGTACGCCTTATAATCCGGTGTGTCTTATGTATGGGTTAAATACAGAAATGGACGCCATAATTGAGACTGCGCCTTATTATCTGGTGCACATTATGGTGCAGAAAATACCGTAGTCTCCCCAGCGTCTTCCCCGGGGTCTCCTCCCAGTTGGACATGTCTGGAACCCTTCCCTAGGGACGCATCCAGGGGTATCTATACCAGATGCCTGAATTATTTACATTTATCTATGTAATAATGTCCTAAATCTTTAAAAAAACAAAGCAATTGGGCTTCTACTCTGTAGTTGAAGAAATTTTGCTTTGCTTTTCAATTCAAAACTGGACAGTGCGGAGCTCCAAGCTTTAAACTGCGTGGAGTTAGAACTTTACACCCTCGGGCCAAACAAGTTTCCATGAGCACAGAGAAAAGGAAATGATCAGAAATGCATCAAAAAAAGCTCTCCAAACCTGTGGATATTTTAACTGGGTTTTCATCAAAACAGCAAGGAAATCTACAAAATATGCCACAGAATAAAACGAGGAGAAGAACAAGTGCAAACACATTGTCATTCCTTATGTTGCTGGAGTGTCTGAGAAACTCTGAAAGATTTTCTCCAAACTCAACATCCTGGTACATTTCAAACCCAGCAGGACTCTCAGACAGAGGCTGGTCCATCCTAAAGACAAAACACCCAAACACAAACTGAGCGGTGTGGTGTTTGCAGCTCAGAGCAGCGAGGAATGTCCAGACCTCTATATCAGATGAACCAAGCAGCCTCTCCACAGATGCATGGCTCAACACAGGAGAGCAGCTCTTCAGGACAAGACTCAGCTGTTCACCTTCACCTCAAGGATAAGAGACAACGATGCTCAGATTTTGGACAGAGAAGACAGTTTGAGAGGGGGTGATGCCATTTACATCGAAGAATAAAGACCAACTTTAAACAGAGGAGGAGGTCTCAGGACCTGTTTACACTTGCAGGATCTCTGGAAATGTGAGAGATTTTTCGATGTTGATTGTGAAAAAGTTACACGTTGACACAGTAATGCTGTGATCTCAAATGCTGTTCAGACATAACTGAAAAAAAATGTTTAATCTGCTGTAGTTTGTATCCCAGGACACTGGCTAACGCTGTGATTTTTGTGTTTCAACAACATGCACAAGCTCACAGACACTTCAGTTTCAAGCATGAAAACAATTACATGCAAACTGACGAGTACACATACTTTTGTTTGGACCGACAAAGTTGAGTCGCTGTTCTACGTGACTTTAAATTATAAGTCTGAAAAGATTCAGGTGTAGGGGTATAACACATACGTTTTGTGTCAGAGGCTCTGAAAAACTGAAAAAGGTGAGCAGCGCAAACAGTACTCTATTATTCCTCGTTGTTACTGTTGTTCATCTACTTATGCAAGCGCAGAAAAACTACTGACTGCAGCCGTCGGCAGTACGCATGTGCTATTTCACACTGATGCCGGGAGTTCCCAAAAACTTCCACTGAGACCTGGACTCCAAAAGTTTAGGTGTCAGAGAATATGATTGCTGTTGTTGTGGACAGGAATGGCCAAAACAGTTTCACATAAAAGGTCGTGTACAACAGGATTTCAGCTTTCAGCTTTCTAAAACTTACGACGGAGCATTCAGCTTGGTACCCAGTTCTTTTCTCTCTGATCCTAACGACCCTCAGGAGGGAGGAAAATTAATCTGCCTGTGAATTCAGCTCACATAAACAAAGCATTTCATGTAGTTTAAAGATTGGAACTCCACACTCTCCAGTTTTGAACTGATAAAGTTCCCTGGAAGTGAAATGTCTTCAACCACAGAACAGAAGCTCAGTTGCTTTGGAATTTTTTTTTTAAGCTCTTAGAATTCGACATGTTCTACACGACTGAGAAGCTACACCTACAGTATAATGTATAATTCATATTACTTCTTTTATTTACATTAGGGTTATATACACTATTTACATATATAAATGTCTATATACCTATAGAAACACTATTAGCCACAATGGTAAATAGTGTACAGATATAATAGTGCAGTGAGTTATGATCACCTGGTGTGGTGTGTTGTCATCACAGTGCAGTGAGTTTGTGTGAAATGAGTTGGAATTGCAGTGAGTTGATATAGATCCTTATTCGTTTGTTTAAACTTTGAGATGTGACACAGGTCCTAAAAAGGTCAATGGACTTATAGGAGAAGTAAACAGAAAGCAAAAAATGTTCCAGCCAATCAGACTGAAGAAACATTAAGTCTGTTTTTAAAACATGTCCAGTGTTGAACTCCATAATACTTTTTTTTTTCTAGTGGAGCTGGATATTTATTTTTATTTTTAATGCAGTCTAAAGGAATCACTGCATAGAGACCTTTGTATTCTAAAATGAATGTTGCCATTTATCTGCACAAGGATAGATTTAACAGTTTGGGAACATTTCTAATTTCTTTCCACTCAGGTCATTAAAATTGTTGAAAGGACTCTGTGGGATGAGTTTTACCTTGGTACTGTTTCTTATTTATTAGAGTAATACAAGAGTCCACCTGTACTCAGGGTCCTGGGAAACTAAGCTAAAACCTCCATGAAGGTTTAACAAGATGGGCTGGTACCTTGAACCATTAGGAAAATGTTTCCACTGCAACAGTCCAAAAAAGGGTTACAAAATACTAGCAAATGACTGGATACAGAATCTTTCCTTTATTCTGACATGTGAATTTATTTTAAACATATCACTAAAGCGTAACATCTGAGCCCCATTGGTGAATAAGAGCACCGGCTGTTGAGAGTACAGAACTCAAACTTGTTCAAACTCTACTGCTTTGGCATCAGAAGGCATGTGGTCTGGGGTCAGGCAACTAAGAAAGACAACGATGGGTTCAGGCAATGGTTAGAGCAGTAGTTCAGCCACACTGAAGTGAGATTCTGTGGAAAAGTTATGACCAATTAGTGTTGTACCTGTTGTGTAGATATAATCTTTGAACAAATATTGAAAAAGTTCCTGCAGGAAATGCCCCAGGCTGCACTGAATTGCAAAAAACTGCAGAATTCGGAGTAAATAACTGATAAACGTTTATGTCAATTTCGCATTACACATACAACGTTTGCAAAGAAATTTTGGAGATTGGAGTTGTTTTCTGACAGCAACAATCCTTGAAACTAGCAGTTAGGTTATCAGTCTGTCAGAATTAAAGTGTTTCTCCAAACTTTAAGAAGCCATCTACAACAGGTAAGATATCTTTTCAATACAAAGATAGTGGCGCGCACAGTCATAGCTGCTCTCTGATTAGGTGGATCAGGTTAATGTTTGTAAAAGAGAGATTAACATATGCCAAAAATAGCTACAGAGGACCTTATTGGGACCCAATGTCAGATCATGGTTCTCAGTGGAACTTCAACATCCCACCGGACATAGCCAAGAACCCCAGCGTCTCTGTGGATTGAGACTGGCTGCACAGCTAGGTGACCGTACCGCTAACTGCCACGGTAGAAACACAGACTGCGGTAAGTTAAGACTGCTGTACTTTGAGTTTATGATCACAATAGGTGGTGCACGAGCAGCGAGACCATTTACACCCACTGTTCGTCCAACACTGAAACAATTACAGTTGTGTGCAGACCTTTCTATTTGCCTACAGAGCTGATGATGGTGATATTCACCATTGTTGTTCCGCCGGAAGCTAATGTTAGTAACAATTATGGCTGCACAGCAGGTGACAGAAAAAAAGTGACAGAGGGTGACAGGAGGGGCTGAAAGAGCAATATGCTGTTCTTTGACCTCCGTGGAGAACATCGCCAACTCCAGATGCCTCTCAAGAGTAAAAAAAAAAAAATTAAAAAAATTAAAAAAACATTTCCATCCTGCTCAGCCTGCTGCTCTCCACGACTACCAGATCATAAAAAGCAAAACCAACAGACAAAAAAAAACCAGCTTCTTTTTCTGGGCTGTCAGAACAAGTAATGCACTTTCTGTATAAGTGGAGTTACACAAGAACATGTCCATTTTGACCTTTTAAATCATAGATCAAATGTTTCTCTTTATTTATCGGGAAGGATTTTTTATTTTTTTTGTATTAGTGCAACATCAAAGTGCAGAGCACACAAGGTGCTACAAAAGGGCTTCTGTAAATAAATGCCTCAGCTCAGAGGTCTGACACAGCTTAAAGATCACAGATTAAAGCTAATTAGAAAGGCTAATATTAACAGGCAGCAAATCGGTCATTTGTAATGACTTCAAAAGGGCAAACCAAATTGTCTTTATCATACTAAATAGGCGGCAGTGATTAGAGCTGCTGCCTCAGAGCAAGAAGGTCTCAGGTTCAAACCCAGTCTTTCTGGGTGGAGTTTACATGTTTTCCCTGTGCATGCACGGATTTTCTCTGGGTGCTCTGGTATCCTCCCACAGACCAAGGACGTGCATGTTAAGTTAATTGCGAACTAAATTGTCACTAGGCTTGAGTGAGAGGGTCAATGTTCGTCTGTCTCGTTTGTCTCTATGTGTCCTTGTGACGGACTGACAACCTGTCCAGCGTGTGCCCCGCCTCTCGCCCAATAACACACCAGCTTCCCATGACCCGACATGGAAAAAGCTAGTAATGAAAATGAATGGATGCATACTAAATGAAACAAAACTGCAAGTCATTTCCTGGAATCACTTTAGACATCCATAAGTGTTAAAATAAGTGGATGTATAAAATACCAACTCAAAAACATCCTGTTTTGGTTCATAACAGTGTATTTACTGATCATATTTTATTGGCAAAGAGGGTAGATTATATAAAAAAAGACAAGGACAGAACATAAATCTTCAAGGTACATTACAATCACAACAAATACTTTACTATTATCTGTACTTTACTATTGTCTCTTATTCTTTAAAATGTTCACTGCTAATGCCTATAGAAGTAGTAAGGGTGTGCTTAGGAAGATGACCGTGAAACTGTTTTTTGTTGTTGTTTTATCATTACTAATTCAGGTTAAAATGCCACATGTTGTTTATCTGAGATAGTATTTACCAAATTAAAGCCTTGTCCACACGGGACTGTTTTTTTTTCCCCCTCATAACATGGGAACTCTGAAAAATGTTAATTTACAAGTTCACAGTTTATTTAACCTTGCAATATCAATCAGTTTTGAAGTCAAGTTCAAGTAGTTTTGGATTGTCAGGTGTGTAATGACTCCAAGTTCTGAATTTTTTAGGATAAATTTCAACCGGCTGCTGAAAGACTTATGTTTGTGTGTGCAAAATTAACTGAACAGTTCAAAAAGAAATCATTGGATGTACAATTACAACTGATTAACTTTTGGTGTCAACATGGATCAAATGATAAATAGTAAATGGCCTGCACTTGTATAGCGCTTTATCAAGTCCAAGGACTTCAAAGCGCTCCACACTACAATCAGTCATTCACCCATCCACACAGTGATGGTGGTAAGCTACATTGAAGCCACAGCTGCCCTGGCTGACAGAAGTGATGCTGTCATTACACCAGTGCCACCTCTGAGCACCACCAGTACAAAAGCAAAGGCAGGTAAAGAGTCTTGCCCAAGGACAAATGACTGAGACTGACAGAACGGGGGTTCGAACCGGCAACCCACCAGTTACCGGACGAACCCCGACCTCCTGAGCCACTGTCGCCCCAAGATGGCCAAGATGCCACACCTACAGACCTTAAAAACACAACGATATAGTTCAACTTTACAGATCCTGCGCTACAATTTAGTGTGGCTGTAGCATTGAATCGTTCACAACACACACTCCTAAGTGCTACTCACTGTGCAACATCTCTGCTGAAAACCTCAGCATTAACTCTTAGTGTCAACACTGTTTGTCTGTTAGCAAAATATTTCCTGAACCACTGGATGGATTTAAGTGAAACTATCAGAAAATTATCACTGGACGTACAACTGGTTGGCTTTGGAGCTTAAAGTTTGACCAAAACTCCATTCCTGTTCAACATAAGATGATCTTAGTTTAAAACTGGCAATGAAAGGCTGCGGGCGATATGCATTCCTACAAGGAATGTCGGACCTTTTAATAGTAGGAATATTGATTGGAGCAGTTTTACAACCAAATAGGATAAATGACAATACCTGCCGGAAGCGCTTCAGGTGGAGGATGAGTATGTCGGGCAGCGTCCACAGGCTCATCTTCACCACGCCCTGCTGAAGCTGCTTACAGTGGGGACACTTCCAGGCGTCGTCCGGAGCAAGCTGGAAGTAGCGGAGCAACAAAAATGGTCACCAAAACAGAACTTGTGACCGTGGAACTTTTAGACAACAGGTAACTTTTTATAAAGCAAATGTTTTAAAGTAACTGACTGAAAGACGAATGTTTAGTCTCTTCACAAAATCACTTTTAAGTAAATCCGTCCTTGTCCTCCTTATGAATGCTTGAGTATGCATTCAGTTTTTTTTTCTGTTCTTCACAAAAAGCACCTTGGAATGATGGAAATTCTTGTTTTAGAGCAGACATGATTTGCCGCTTCAGAGACATGCTTCTAAAAAAAACACACCTTCAGGCTGAGGTTGCCTTTTTTTCCTCTGCTTTATCAACAATCAACAACATCCTGCCTGCAGCGTGTTACATGTCTGCACCTGTCTCATGGCGAGGGGCTTCAAACCGAGCGTGGAATTTTACCATGATTACAGCAGGCTGGGACTCGTTAGCCTCCTTTCAGAACACCGGGCCTTTCTCCTTGAGGCGTGGCACAAAATGGTTCATTTCTATTTTCTGAAGAGATCAGCAAATTAGGTTGCCTTGTCTCACTCTGATTTGTCTTTAAACCAAATCTAAAGAGGCAGAAGAAAGAGAAATGTACGAGCGACACTGTAACTTCGTGCCCCTGCAGTTTGAGGCAAGTTCCAGTGCTCAACAGAATTGCTTCCTTCAACTCGAGTAGCGCAATTGCCAAGTTGAGTAGTTGTTTCACTGTAATTCTGAGAATGAAAAAAAAAACCTGATTGTTGAATACAGTTGTGTGCTATGCTACTTGAGTCATTCTCTCACTGTTGTCACTTGAAGCAAAATGACAATTATAAAGCATGAAAACAGACTGTAATTTATACAGAGGTGCTCTTTGCAAACATCAGTAATCTCAAATGACAACAAGAACTGCTCGTGTTTTATTTAACCTTGGTTTTTCACAATCATTCTCACACAAAACACATGAAACCAAAGGCAAATAAATAAACCTGTCACTATGAACACAAAACATTTACTGTATGTGTTTCCAGAAGGACATAAAAAATATAAATGAGATGAAGCAAATGATATAGTTTAGCAGAGGCAGGAGATTGTTGAAGGGAACTTAATGAGGCTTATAAAGTGCAAAAAAAAAAAGCAGTATATAACACTATAGGAAGTTGGAAATAAGACTTCCCCCCCTGGGTATTTTCTGTGTTTTGCTGCTTAAACCAGTGGAGGTGTTCAGGGACGTTGTTCTGCTGGAAGGTCAAACCTCTGCCCCAGGCTCAACTCTCTGGAGAACTCAAACAGGTTTCTTTCAAGAATTTCTCCATATATTTTGTTCCATCCATAGTTCCTCCACCCCAGTCACTGAAGCAAAACCTTCCACTGCATGATGCTGCCACCACCATGCTTCGCTGTAGGGTTGGCATTCTCAGCATGGTGAGAGGTGGTGGATTTGAGCCACCTATAGGGTTGTCCTTGATGGCTGAAGAGTTCTAGTTCAGTCTCATCTGACCACAGCACCTTCGTCCACATCTTTGGGGAGTCTCCAATAAGTCCTCTGGCAAAATCCCAACAGTCTGCCTTCTTTTTTCTTTAAACAGTGACTCTTTCCTTCCACTCCTCAGTGAAACCCAGCTCTCTTCAGCTTACAGCAGTCCTATGGGCAGATCCTTCTGTTTCTACAGAAAAGCTCCAACAGGGTTATCTTTGTCCTCTTGGTAACTTTTCAAATCAATGTCCTGCTTGTTCAGTCCGTGGGTTTTGGTGGACGACCCTTTCTTGGCCTCCTATTTTGGAACTATGTATATACTTGAACACAGTACTGTTTCTGTATAACTATGTTTTATTGACATGAAACTGCCGCTGTGCTTGTTCTTTACAAACAGCTACAGTTTGATATGCTTCTATAATTAGATCACTCAGTTTTGATAGTGTTTTATTTCTCTTTCTTTTCTATAATTAGAGATCAAAGACTCGCACACTTTCCTCAAAGCTACATCTCCTGATCTTTCCAACATTTTTTTTTTCATGTCCATCCGCTGACAAATGGGCCATCATTTGATCACCGGTTCTGTTCTGGTCTGATTATCAACCTGTCAGTAAATCTAGGTTTTTATTCAAGCCTCACCTATTTTCTTGTCAGTCCTCCTTGTAATTTTTTTTTCCTCAAGTATTCATTTCCCACATTTAAATTATATACAGCTCTAAACTTTATGACCTTAGGACAGTTTTTGAAAAATCAGCACAGAACTGAGGGGAATTTTAGTAGAATTTTCCCATGAAAATAATTGTAGCAATTTGTTCTTTTTTAGCTGAAAACCTGCCTTTGCCTTTTATCATCTGACACGTGAAACCCTTTTAAAGGTTTACCTCACTGAATGCCAACAACAGCCTTAAGGCTACTCTGTATCAATTATTTCCTTCCACATCATAAATTTATTAATATATATATATATATTTTTTCAGTTGGACCTATTTCTTTTACCATATAGAAGCAGGATAACCAACTAAATACTATTAAACTTTAATGAAACAGTTAACAACTGAGAGGAAATTGTAAATCGTGCCAAAGGGGGAAACAATCCTGCAATTAGTTTGGGAGATGTTTTTTCCAGGTTGAGAATGTTCTTCCTCTGTATTTTCATGTTATTGTGGATGTTCAGAATGGGTGTTTCAGCATTATAAAGATGACTCTTTAGATAGGAGTAGCTATATGATGGTATCTCACTGGACTGCAACTGTTGGGAGACTTGTTGGCGATTAGGGAAAAACTGCAAGAAAACAGGTCAATTTTCTGTTGCAGTCTCACTAAATTCTTAGTGTTTCTGACCAGTGAGCCTTTTAAGCAGCCAGTTTTTTTTAAATGACAGCCTATTTTTATGTTTATAGCTTGCAAAGCTACAATTTTGCCTTGTTTTGCACCCACCTTGGCAGCCATCCCCACATTTATGAAATACTCTGGTTGAGTACACTTTTGAAATGGGGACAAGCAGATTTGGAGCCGATTTTCAATAATTATTATTTATCATCAGTGATTGTCATTTTTAGACCTGGACATTTGCCTCAAATGTTTTGTTGTCAGAGTCAAGCTCCTGTGCAGGAGTCAAAACAAAGCTCTGGAGCTCTTGGGATGAGTTGGAGACACCCATGAAACAATTCAGGTGGCTTTAAGACGCTCGTGATAACTCTGACTATTCTGAGAGGAAAGCTGGAACTCGTGCAAGGAATTTGAGAACCATCATGACCATCATGAGACATTATGGAGACTCTCTTGCTGTTCACCATTTAGTGGCAGCCCAGTGAGATACCACTTTATAAGAAAATTGAAGAGTCACACATGGCAAGCAAGATAGAACGTACAACAATTCTGGTCTAAAATTGACTAATTAATCAAAATTGACATATGTCATACTGAAAACTTGAATGTTTTAGTAATTTATACATTTTCAGTAAACTACTAAAAATTTGTAAATTTGGTAGTGACAGTGTGGTTTAACCAAGTATCTAATGAACTGATTTGGAATGATTTTTTATTCATCTTTTTCATATTTTAGTGGACTGCTCCAGCCTAAAATTAGCTTTTAAATTAGTATTTTTTTACTGTTAAAAAGGAATACAATTGGTTAATAAAATCTGCTTCTTTTGGTCCCGTTTCATTTGTTTTTCCTCTTATATCTTTAAAAGAACCCGACCACCCTAACATGGTGGTCACATATTTGGGTACAGGAAGAATACAGACATTTCTCACTAGCAAGTGTCAGAATTGTGTGGTGTGAGTTTTGAATATAAATGTAGCATGAAGAAGCACCTGTTTCATGGCCTCTGACCTAGTGTCATCTTTCAGTAGCTGTTCTGTAAAAAGTTAATTCCGACCTGAGTGAATCTTGATTGTTTTGGGACTCGTGGATACACCGAGGATCTCTAATCAGTTATTCACAGATTGTTCACATGCCTTTCTAAGGCTTGTGAAGAAAAAATTTGATATGTATACCTGATTATTAGGCTTCTGAAATATGATAAATGATTGTTGATCATTATTTGTGTGCAAATATTCAATATGAGAAGTGATTCAAACGTTTCCCTTTTGTCTTACAGGAGAACTGTACTCAGTTATGAGTGATAATAAGTGTGAATAGATTAAATAATCTAATGACTGAGTTCCTATAAGGAATAATCAATCTGTTGTTTGGTCAGTCTGACATTGTGCCCTTGCTTTAATGAGAGCTTAATATGTAGTAAGTTGAAAAAAGGTTATCACCCTTCCTTATCCTCATCTATCTGCTACAGAAACAAAGATCATATCGGCTTAATAAATATCCAGAGTAGAGTAGATACAGTCTCTGTGAATTTATAAACTTGCTCAATAATTCAAGCAAAAGCTGTAAAAGCAGATTCAGTTTTAGTAACATTTATTAATATTGAGTTGGCCATAGAACTCTGCAAAGACTCTCACATTTGTGTTTGGTACAGGTTTATGTTTAGATCTTGAACTAATGCTGTGCTCACCTTCACATGTTCCTACATCAGGAAAGGCAAATACTCAGACTCTGCACAGCAGAGTAAAATTGTTTTCTTGCTTTTCTTTTGCATCATACATTTTGTTGCTGCATAAACACCAGTACGGTTATGTTGTGATTTATGTCAGCCATTTCATTCCACTTGGACTTCAGTTTCTCCAGATCCTGTCACGTTTTAGCTGACTTTGATCCCTTGAGTTTGTTCCTTGTCAACTTGTTTGTGCTCTCCTGGCCAGTGTGCAGCAAGCAAAACATAACCTAATCAATGTTTGAACCTTCTGCTGACACCTTCCTGCTACAGCTCTGTCTCTTGGGGTTTTCTGATACTTCCTGCAGTTTTGTTTACCTAAATTACTGCATGCATGCCACAAACCTCATTTAGGCTACCCAACACAGTAAAAATGTTTTTCATTGTTATTTCCTCCAACAATCCTTCACTTAACCCATCTCTTCTCCCTGTGGTGTCTCTGAAGATTATTATTATTCACCGTTTTGTTTTTCAATGACTGAAATTTTATTCATTCCTTTCTTGTGACAGCCCCAACATTTCCTGAAAATTTAATCAAAATCCTTTTAATCAGATTTTCAGTAATCTTGCGAACAAGCAAACAAACCAACACGACCAAAAACAGAACCCCCTCGGCAGTGTTGCTGCCATCAAATTCAAAATTAGCCTTTTTATTTCTTTTCTAAATGTGGTACAATTTCTTAGTAAACAGTAAATGTTTAAACTAGGTTTCCCTGTGAACAAAATATAGGTTTATGAGATTTGCAAATCATGGAATTTTATATTTATTTACCTTTTACATAATATTAAGGTTTATTTCCGAAGTGGAGTAGAAATAACAAACTGCTTTCAAAGTAAAATATTCATTAAAGTATAACTAAAGTGTAGAGGCAGAGGTCGAGTAAACTTGGACTTAGTTTGTGTTGCATCAGTTTTTTTTTTTGTTTGTTTTTTTATAATGAGAGTCTAAAGCCCCTTTGACAAAACCCTTCAAGCCATGTCTAAGAGGCCTTCTTCCTGTGTCAGTGTGATTTCTTAAAGGACTGAGGTGGCATGTGGGGTTTTGAAGTCAACCTCCTGCTGTTTGGTCTCTGAGCCTCCAAACAAGGTCGTAACGGAGTTGAAACGGCTGACAAATAAACGGGTAAAACAGCATCGCAGCTCAAGAGTGTGATAAGTGTGAGCTGGTAGGAGATTCTGATGGTATAATAACCTTGAACAAATATACAACCAATTCAAAATATTTAGAAAATTAAAATCTATCACATGATTTATTAGCTTTTATGTAAAAGCATTCATGCAAATATAACTACTGCTGCTGCTATATTATGACTTATTGTTATAACGCCAATTTATATTGCTGTGATATAATACTAATAATTATAATTTACAAATATTAAAGTTATTTTAATTTTGTTGTAAAGACATTTAAGTGAGATATTATTACAAACATGCTGATTCTTGTAGGTAAATGTAAATGATTGTTTCTGGTTGCCCGGCCATGATCTTTGTTTTTCTCTAACAGAAACATTTTGGAGAAGCCAACTTTATTTTTTTTCTTAAATCAGGAAAAAATTATGAGACTTTCCCTCCTTTCACCATCATTCACAGCTGACTGACAACTCAGTAACAGATAGGAGAGGGGGAGCACTGCTCAGCACTATATATGACTGGAAAAAACTGTCTCTGGAATCTCATTAAAAGGAATTGAACCCTAGGAATAGCATGAAGAAGAAAAAAAACAAGTTTGTGGTTTTGACAATGTGACTTTTTTAACTTATAGTATAGATCCACTGCAGTAAGATGTCAAGGTGCTGGCTTGGTTTGGTGGTGAAAGATCTCCTGCTGTACTGAAGTAGAGTGTTTAATGCATGGAAAGGTTGATAAATGACTGCAAACAATGAAAACACTGACAAGTTGTTGTGCATAATGATGCACACAGAGGCTTTTTACAAACGGAGGCATTAACTTGTTTAGATTTCATAAACAAAAAAAAAGAGCAAAAACAGAGCTGACAGAGACGGGGATTATTTTGCACAAAGATATCAGTTACTTGAGAAAACTGCGGGGGCCTCCGGATCAGCATCGCGTTCGTGGCCTGTAAGTTTACTGCAGGAATATTCTCATTTGTTTTGTTTTCCAATTCCGGTGACTGTTAGTGTTAACTTGATGAGCACGTCCGACACATTAAACATCGCCCACAATCTCGAGCTTGTAGCTGCCGGCCCCCTCGCCTGCAGCAGAGCGTGTCGATCCAAGCGAACAGAAACGGCGACATCAGTGAAAACTATGTCCACAATTAACTCTGCTGTCTCACTTAGAGTCTTCAAAGTTTTAACACAGCAAACGGGCAAATCCTTCCACGCCTCAAAATATAGCATCTCCACAATGTGCCCAGAGGAAGAAGAATTATAACCGCCAAACGACTTGTGGTTTTCACAGTTTCTTGTGTATGAAGTCCTGAGTAGTTGATCATGTATTTGTAGCTGTAATCAGACAGAAATCTTGTGGCCACTTCACTTGCTGATTGTACCTTCCGAGCATTTATTTGGGATTAAATCACCATGGGTAGTTAATTTATCACTACAACTTTGCAAAAAGCCGTCTGTATGTGGTATATTTTTTATATTTCTGCTCGGTATTTTGTCCATGTCCAGAAAAATTCAGTTATATATTATAATTGTATGTACGTTTTCTGCCAGCCAGCGTGCAGCACATGGGCAGTAATCGTGAAGCAATACAAAAACATGCAATGGGTCTAGAAGTTGAACCTGTGAACTGCCAGTGTGACGTGGCGATGATGGACTGAGCGACCAGCCGGTTGTGGAAAGGTGGATGTCTGACATACACTTTATGAGAAGTGCTCCACGTCAACTCGGCTAATTTCCACTCCTCCACTGGTTCCACGAAGCTGGTTTTAATTATAAAAGCTCATATGGTCATGGGACGTAGTGAGCTTAACTGGTGATTTATGAACAACCAGAGGAAGCCTAAGGAGGGGATCTTCTTTGCAGAGATATTCTGGAGCTGTTTTGTGAAAGATGCACAGCTGGTCAGATCTGAGAAACCAGAATAGCAGCTTGTGATATCCGCTCAGTCTCGTTGGCTTCCGTCTTACCTGTTCTTCTTTGGTGTACAGCTGGAAGCACTCGTCCAAGGTACAGCTATGCTGCTGGAGGTGTTGCTGCTGCTGGTTCCTCACACTCTCTGCATCTTTAACCACCTCCTCCTGGATGCTGCCAAACAAACTGAACAAAACACGAGCGTATTGTTCCCCCGTCGAGTGACAAAATTGTGTTTTATAGAAATTTGGGAGCAGCGGGAGAGGGGAGGGAGGCATCTTTGTGTCTTCTTATAGAGAGAATAGTGTGGGTCCTAGCAATTTAGCGAGACTTATACACAGAAATAACATCAAAAACAGCTGCTTTACTTTATGATTGCGTGTGTGTCCTGATTATGTTTCTCTCGTTCTGTTTGTGTACCCCGTTGAAAGAAAACGTGCGTGCTCACCAGTCTTTGGAGCCGTGCTCCCACTCAATAACAAGCTTCACGTGCGGAGATCCGCCTGGGCCACAGAACTTCAAAGCTCTGCAATACAGCAAAAAATAAATAAAATTACAAATTTGTACAAAGATTCTTATCATCTTAGACTACTCAGTGACAGTCCTGAATTATATTCAAAGCATACGGACATAAAAGGGATGGAAATCAGTTTGACTTTCACACAGCGACAGATGAAAAAACTATTTTAAATGTTTTTGATCTTATTTTGTTCCTCACAACATCAGGAACCTGGTCTTAGAGCCTGTATTCAGATGAGAACATCTGATGTGGAGCCTCTCAGTGTGTGTGTGTGTGTGTATGTGGGTGTGTGTGTGTGTGTGTTGGGTGGGGGTGGTGTTTGTTTTATGTAATCCAGAGATCATCTTCCCAGCTTTGATCTCACTGGGAAAACGAAACAGCATTAATATTCAACAGTCAAACACCTTTACGAGATTATCAAGCTGTAGCACCAAATGTTTTATTTCTCGAGAAAGATAATATAGGATAACTTTGGCAAATTTATATTGTAGCTAGACTAACTGGACCTGAAGAATTAGCAGCATTCATTCCCCTATGCAGCCAAACCTTACTCCTTCTGTCTTGTTTTCTGCCCCGACTCTGAGAAAACTCCTCAGAGTATCCAGTAATGTCACCACCTCAACACATTACCGCTCGCTCGATTATCTAAGCTACTTTTCATTTACCTCAGAAGTCAAAACTCTGATTCAGGAAATTACATTATGCCCAACTTAAGTGCGGTTCGGTAGCAAGCAGGAAAACCAGCGAGGTGTGCTAATTGTTACGCTCAGTGCTCATTACTGCAGCTGTCACCACTTTTTATGTGTGAGGCAGCCATATTGGAGCTTAAGGTCAGGGCTGGTGAGAAAATTTCAGACTTTCCACTTCCCCTGGTTTCTGTTTTTATTACCTCCGCCAAGAAGGTTATGTTTTCAGTTGCATGTGTGTGTGTCTGGGTCTTCCTGTGCACGAGGTTGCTCAACAAGTTCTAAACAGATCTTCATGAAATTTACAGGAAACATCAAACATGCTACAAGGAACAAGGGATTTTATTTTGGCGATCTGGTCAAAAGATCCGCCCCTGGCTCTGACTGATGAACAGATTTGGATGAAATGTTCTGGAAATGTTGGAGATGTCAATATGATACGGATTGCACGATTTTTGAATCACACTGTGGCCTTGGCTAAGGGTTGCACCTTTTCTGTTTTAAGTTTTATTTCTTTTTTTTAATTCTGTTTTTGTTTTTTGTTTTTGCCAGTAAATCACTTTATTTCAAAAATGTTTCACACTACAGACATTAAATATCCACACATTTAAATTCACTTCTTATTGGGTACATTCAGTGTTTTTATTAATCATCTCAAAGTTATATGGTCAGATAATGAAACTTAATTAGTTCATTCAAATAAATGAAAAATTCTTTCAGTATGGAACAGTTTATTATTATTATTATTTATTATTAATGTCAATAAAAGGTCACTGGACGTTTTAAACTCTATGTCTTACGAGTAGCCATGATAAACATGACAAAACTAGGCAACATAAAAATTCTCTGTTTTATGATATAACCACAATTGTCCACCCTAGTGATTGTCTTTTTATTTAGTGGATTAACAAAATTTCAGCAGTTTAATAGGAAAATATAATAATAACCTATATAAATAGGTAAATAAGGTGCTATTGCCTGTTTCTGAGTGGGTGATAGAGAACAGGTTAAAAGTGAAAGTTTCAAAAACAAAGTGCATAGTATTGTCTCTAAACATTCATTTTAGACAAACTGAAGTGTTGCAAATTTGTTTATTCAAACAACCAACAGGACAAGTTAAAGAGGCTAAACTGCTGGGAGTTATAATGGATCAAAAATACCACGGTTCACACATTTACATAAGATTGTAACTAAAAATGAGTAGAAACGCCTCAATAATTTGGTGTAATTCCCATTTTATGTCTCCTGAAATAAGAAAATTAGTATTATTTTTATTTTTAGTCCTGTATCACTTTGACTGCTGTCCAGCTGTGTGATTTTATTTAGATTATTTTAGCTACTATTTTGACTGTCTTAGCTCATGCTTAGATATGATACGTCTGGTTTTGTGATTTTATTTAGATTCTCCGATATTTCATTTATTTATTTGTAAAGCGCTTTGGATCGCCTTGTTGCTGAAAAGTGCTACATAAATAAATCTTACTTCACTTCTAGCTTCAAAACAAAAGACCAGGATAAACTCCAGGTAGTTCAGATAGTTAAGCTGCAAGATGAGCACTTGGCTGTCATTTTAGAACTAATGTTAACTTCATGACAGCCTGTCATGGATGAAGGTCAACGACAGACAAGTATACAGCCTTCTGTCTTTACATAAAATTAGGATTTTACATAAACTTTTCATTCTTTTGTCACAGTTATTACCCACTCGTAACGGACGCAGTTTTAATACAAGACTTACAAGACTAGCCTCTGTTGTTACTTTTACACTAACTCTGCCCAGAACTAACACCCTCAGAAAAACAGGTGCGTACAGAGCCATCAGCCTTCTGAAATAACATTGATTGCTGTTCCTGATAGTTAAAAAAAAAAAATCTATACTCCACTATGAAATAATATTAAACTGGACGGATGAGTCGATCCAGTGAGAGAAATATAGAAATCTTATTTTGACATTCTTTGGAATTACTGTAGTCAACAACTTGTACCCTTTAGTTTTCTGTGAGATTTTGAGTTGTGATGATTGCAACAGTGTGATGTTTTTGTATTGTAATGCTTGTGGGAAGAATAGTCTCTACTATGGTACAGACTAAAGGAGATCCTTAAATAAATAAATAATTAAATACAATTTTTTTTTAAAGTACAGCAAAAAAAAAATGTTCAGCTTAACAAAATGTTATTAATTATTTGTTAAGGTGCTGCTCAGGGCCACGCTGACTCACGCTGCAGTGATACGTCCTAAATTGTGGATTATGGCCCCAAGAAAGTATTGCATTATTATTTATAATTTGAAGAGATCTATTACCTACAGACATAAAAATAAACTGAAAGAAAAACTTTTCAGTTATAAACTGGTAATATAATAGGTGTTAACAGGACATATAAGTAAATAAACCACAACTTATGAGCTGATAATTAAACAAAGGCACCAATACTCAAACGATCAGTCAGCTTTGGTGTACTGTAGCTCAGATTGTTCAACCACGTGACACGCCTGTGTTACCTGCTGTAACCTAGAGTGGAAATTACTTGTAAAGCAAAATTAAATAAATGTAAAGGGTGCTGTGAATGCAAACTCTAGCTACAACTTTTGTCATTTTTTATTTGTAATATTTAGTATTTGTAATATACTGTAAAGTATTTACATTTGCATTTATTTGCTCATTCATAGTTTAATAAAAATTAGCGAACAGATAAATATTTCATTCTCAAGAAAGAATTTATTGTCTTTTAAAGTAATGCATCAAATTATCTTCTTATGTGGGGACTATGTGTCAATATAGGACATAAATCTTCTTCACATAAAGATAGATGCAATAAATAAATGTTTCTGTATCTGGAATGATTACATTTTAGTAAATGAATCACATTATAAACTAGCATATTGATACCGAGGCCAACTCATGGCGCAAACGCTTCACTAAGAAAGAAAATTAGTCCTTAGTTGAAAATTAAGGGATGTAATTCAGTTACAAGTAATGACACATTCATCTAAAGTTGACTTCTAATAAATAGGCAGCCACATGTGAAATGTAACATAATTAATCAGAAAATCAGAGGAGATTAGAAAGCTGACACCATATCAGCCTCAGGAGACGTTTGGGGTACAGAGAGCTCATGCAGGTCTCTGGTTCTTAATTTTATTCACCTGAAGCTGCTGCAGCAGGTCTGCCAAGCCACCGTCCAGCTCAGAAAACAGTCACAGGCATATTTCACAGGTGGCTTTGAACTCATTGTCTCTGACATCTACTAGATATGAATCATGTCTTACTCATGTATGTACTTCTGCAACCGCTTATGTCTCAGTGTCCGCCGAGCGGCGGGATCGGATGTCAGGATAATGACGCATTCAAGACACGTCAGATATCTGGTACAAACTCTGTCCCGTATTGATTTAAAATGGGGCGCCCAATTTTAACACCAAACCCAAGACAATTCCATATTTGAAGGGCCGTGTGGCAAAGCTAATCAACACCTACTGTGGTCCCAGGTGATCATTCACCAATGAAACTCGCTGAAAAGCTGTGGTCCCAAATCTTAAACATCGTTTAGATTTTGTTCTGCTACAAACTTTCTGTTGAGTGTTTAATGTTGTTTTTGTCTAGATGTCTGCGGTGGGCGTCCTTGCAACAAATCTGCCTCAAACCCCCTCGTCACATCACGCTGACAAAGACAGAGGGGAGGCTGCAGGCTGAGGTGTGCCCACACAAAAAATGAACAAATGGACTGACTGCCTTCCTTGTCTACCGAACGCTGCTCCTGCTGCTCCTCTCCTTCGTTAGCCATCTTGACTTCACCACAAGACAGAAGGGTGGAAGTGTACTTCGTTTGGCAGGCAAAACAAAATAAATGTGTGCTCGCATGTGGAATGGGGGAATTATTATTTTTTTTTTAAACATTTATATTAATTGTTTTTGACAGTTACTTTGTTTGGATGATTGCTTCAATCAGCTGAGATTTAAGCCTGTCTAAGCTCCTCCAAATATTTTCTCCAACAAAAATCCTTTTTTTTCCCCTCTCTCACACATCCATATAAACCTAAAATAAAGAAAAAAATATTTCTAGCTTGACTAGGGATTTTCCTAAAATAATTGAGGCTTGTCTCATTTCATTTCCACCAACGTTGTTATTAAATATTTCAGCACACAATCAAAGTTTGACATAAAAAAAGGACCAGGATGAAGTGAGATAGAAGCAGGAAAACTGGTAAAAGCAGCTCCAGTGTGTCGTTTTGGTTTCTAGGGCACAAAATGATGGTGGGAATAGACAAAATAGAGTGCTTCAGCATAGTTTCCTAAAAAGCTCTGCATCTCCTGTCTACACAAATAAACCCAAAGCTGAGTTCTGGAGAATCTCCACTTTGGAAAGCTTTTTTGAAAAATGTGAGTTGTTTTGTTGTTTTGGTTTCCTATCTAAAACTCAATTTGTGTGTGGGTAAGGGAAACAAACAGAAGAAAATCTCAGTTTTTAAGAATATCCAAACATCAGAGTGTAGACAAGGCCTTATTAACCCTGAAATTACAACCATCTGTATTTTGTCTTATGACTCACTGTGAACACATTTCATGCTTAAAAGGTGTTTGTATGACATTATCTCAAAATGGCAGAAGTAGGGACTTTCTGAGCTGATCTTAAGCAAAACAAAAAAGTTAAATAAAGCAAGAATCAGATTGAGATTCTGTACCAGCTGATAATCGGCTTTAAATGACCTGGATCGACATCCGGGACAAAGAAATATTGATCGGGACATTCCTTCTCAGAAATATGTAACTGGTCAAACATTTTCCTTTCAAAGATCCAAATATAGAAACACAAGCATAGAAAATAAAGAGGTCAGAGTAATTGAGCAAACACTAAGCACTGTATTGCAATTCTGTATTATTATTAATGTATGATTATCTAGACTACTTTTTCTCATAACGCTTTCTTTTACTGGCTAATGTGTCCGCTAATTTCCCGCCTTGTAACTTTCTCCTGCCCTGCTGTAATAAAGAGACCCGCTCTTTGGATCTTGGCACACAGAATCAAATGAAATACGAATCGCAAAGCAGCTGTTGAAGATTATAACGAGGAAATTAATTAACAAAGTGGTGCACTTTAAGGCTTCTGTTAAAATGCAGATAGATCATTTTTTATTTCATGACCAAGGCTGGAATAAAAAATAAATAAATAAAAGGAAACACTTTTTTATTAAAACAAGTTTGCAACTTGAACAGAGATCATTCCATTATATAAACAAAATAATTATAAACTATAACAGTAAGTCATTATCAGTAAGAAATGCAGGTTAAATTGAAAGAATTTATGTGACGGTTGTTTTCTCTCACTTGTAAACTTCAGAGTCTCCACCTCCCTTCAGACACATGAGATCTGCATCTAAACGGGACTTGGAAAATAAAATCAAAGCTACCAGCATGGTTAAGGATCCGGTGGGTTGCCTCGGAGTTTGTAACACTAGCTGAGGCTGAAGGCCAGCTTGCAATGTGCCATTTTGGGAATCCTAATGTGGAGATGCAGTTTCCTCTGAGGAGTTGCCTGCTTGGGTCTAAATATGTTACGAAACAGAAGTTAAACCACATTCTAGTTAGAGCCTGTAAAACTGGATTTTAAAAAAATCTTATATCAGCAAACCTTGACTTTTGGCTGCACTCGACGGATTATTTCTTTTATTCTTATGCTGATGTATTTCTTTGTACGGCTCTATGTTTTAAAATCCCATCTCCTTGCCTGAAGTCAGTAAAGTCAAAAGTTTTAATGCAATCCATAAGTCATGAATTGCAAAACAGAGATTATTACTTGTAGGTAGGAGAGAAAGAAGATAAAAGGCATCAGACACACACACAAAATGTTTTTGAAACAGGAAAATGTTCTTGTTTCTTGCTCCTACATTGAACGTCTGACTCACAGAGCGGTTCAGCAGAGCAACATTAGATATTTATGTGAAACTTCTCAACAATACTGTGATACCGTGATGCTTTTAATCACAAAGCCACCTTTTTTTGTTTGCACAGGCAAATGTACAACAGTGAGACACCTTCTCACTTTCGAACTGATTTCTGAAAATGCTGTCAGAGTCTGTTGTAGTTCTGCTTTAGTGGGCCCGTACAAGTTGGTTCTGTGATCACAGCTATTTGTCAGAGCATTTTCCCGTGCAGGTTCTAATTCATGCAGCACGCTGTAATTACTTTTCTTTTTTCAACATCAAGGCTGTTTGGACAATGTGTATGGAGCTTCAGTGTGGGTGGCTGTTCAGCGTTGTGCACACTATAATGAACACGATCAATTTTTAGAATAAATGCATCACTGGCCTTTACTGTACATCTAAATATATACAGTTTGGGTCAGACGTTCACATCCACTTATCATAGGTGTGAACGTTATGTTAATTTTAGGATTTAATGATTTATTTCATCTGCTGTTACCAAGGTGGAATGATCATACAACATACAACTTCAATAGTTTTTAAAAACAAGAACTGGGTGCACAGGTTTGAATTTATTGTGGATTTTCTCTAACCCACACAGGGTCAAATATAGATAGACAAAAAAAAGTGCTGAAAGTTTTTCGCTTGACGCGGCCAAAGCTAGGGATGCACCAATACCAACATCAATATCAGGTTTGATACAGTGTGAAAGGACATAGAATCACAGTACCCAATACCACTTTATGGCAGCGTGGCGTTCACCTCTCAGTTGAGCAGACATGTGGTAGAACAATGTCAGCCATATGGTGCGACTGTGTGTTTGTGTTGCCTACCTGTCAACAGCAGGGTGGGACAATGGCCTGCTGTCCTGTGAGGACAGGTAGCTGTAGGACGCAGATCCTCCCACAACTCTGATCCTAAAAGCTGCGGCATTCTGCAGAAAGAAATACACACATTAATACTGTGGCCGCTCCATCTCAAAACAGGCACTGACTTTGTTCAACGTTGGGACATTTCTGCTGCACCTTGTGTCTGACTAAGATCTAGGAAGCTCATAATGGTACTTTTGGCTTATTTGTCTATCTCCCATGCTCCTGTTTTGGGCAAAGGATCTGCAAAGTCTTTAATTTGCTCTTAAACTACTGCTACTGAAGACAGAAATCTGTACATGAGCCATGCCAACTCAAATTGTCCAGTGTGTGTTTTTTTTCTCAAACAGGACCAATAAGTTTCTTGCTTTGAGATGACTGCCACTCAAAGAGCTGTTTGGTTTGAGTTTGCTCACATTTAGGGCCCACTCCATGGGGTCCTAAATGAGGTTTTGCCCCGTATAAAACGAACACATGACAGGAACACATTCTTGTAGTTTCATGGCAAAATGTTTGCTGTGTAGGGTACACAATGTCCTCAACTTCCATTCTTAAATAGATCATTTATATATTTTGAAGGGAGTTCTGTGGAAAGATTATGAACCTTTGAATATCTTATCCTGTTGAAAATAACTCTTTGAGTTACCCAAGTGTGAAGAAATAGTTTGAATAGTGTAATGGTTAGTCTGAGGCCAACAGCAAAGTCCTAAAAGCGTTCATGCAAATATTTTACAAACCTTGACAAAAGTGAATTTGGCATTACACAGTTATGTCAGAGGAAACATGATATTGTTGCAGGAAGTGGCCCAGGCTGCTCCAGAAGTGCTACAGCTAGCTGCTATTTGCCCTCAAAAAATAACCACAAAATTCTATGTAAATCACCATGTAATGTAAAACTGACAGATCTCAAGGTTTATAAAATAGCATTTACATGAACCGCTATGAAACCTTTGAGGTTAGGGTTGTGAAAAGATGGAGAAGTAAAACATGCAGGATAGAGGCCCTCGAGGACCTGGGTTGGCCACTCTTGTTCTAGATTGTAGCATCATCAACATCCTGGTGTGGTCTAAGAGAGAGGGTCTAGGGCGTAGTGCAATTATGGGCCACGATCCAGAGACATTCTGAAAGTTTGTGGAAAACATAGCGGTTTTCATCATCCATTGTGAGCAGCGCCTAAGATATTTCAAATTTAGACTACTTTCGCAGAACTCCACTTTAGATGACCTGAACTATTGCTTTAATGTTCTGGAGTAAATCAAATCATCGAGCCCAAGCTCAGGGCTGCAGGGTTTTCAGTTGCGTGAGATTGTCCCCCCACATGCTTTATGGGGGAAATAGCAAGCTTTGAAGTCCTGACGAGTTGTTTGCAGCAGGGGGGGGGGTGACACAATGCAAGATTTTCCACTAAATTTAGAGGCTAACTTGTCTGGCTGATCCATATCAAACTGTGCCACCTGTCATCTCCCTGCTTTCTCTCTATTAAACCTGTTATGACATAACATGCTGAAAATCGTTTCCTGAATCCAGCAGGGTCTTGAGCTTCGTGTTTTTCAAGCTTTCACACATCATTATATTCACAGAGTTGCCTCAGATCATTGCTATTAGTCAACAACATGAGGATTGCCCTTAAAACCCATCAGACTAAAAGCCATTGCAGCTCATAAAATTAACAGCAGTTAGCATCAAACCCTCACACATCTTTCACCCAAACTGTTCCAGTGCCTGAGAGCAATATGGAGGAACACCCACATCTGCACCTAAAGAAGTAAATAAACTGTTGCTACCGCAGAATGACAAATTAGATCATTTTATTTTTCTATATCAATTTTAAAATGTAAAAAATACAAAGAAGTTAAATATCAAAATACTCCAAACATCTGTGCAGCCATGATTCTTCACTCTGTCAGAGTAACACAGCCATGAAGATCTAATATATACAGTTGGGTTGTTTTGATTTTTTTCATATAAACATTATTGGAAATATGTTATTTTTAGACAAGCTTATTTGGTTCATTCTAATTTTCCAGCATCAACCAGATGAATTTTTCCTTCCCGGCATCTTTGATTTTGTCAGAAGTCTGGAGTTTTTGTAGTTTTTTGCCTATTTCCACCTGAGATCCAGCAGAGGGCGCCTGTCATCAGGAGGAGCTACCAGCAGGTGTTTCTAATAATCAGCTCCTCAAGGGAGGCTTAAAAGGACGCTGCAGCCAACACTTCACCATCAGAGCGTTTTACCTGTATGGTTCCATAGTTCACAGAGACTTAGCCTTTCATAGACCAAGTGCTTGCCTTCCCTGACTGAACCCTGCTCACCCTCCAACACCACTGGATTACAAACTCAACTGGATTCCACCACAACAGGACTCAGACTCTTACATTGGACTCCTCCAGGGAAAGTCATCTTCAACTTCCAGTAAGCATTACCTCTGCCAATATAATTATCACCGTCAACAACCAACCAACTAATCCTCTGTCTCCCATCACAGTTGCTGCTCCAGTTTCTTTGTTCCTGGCTTCCAGTACACTATTCATTGTGTTCAATAAATCTTTATATTCTTCTTCTTCTTCTTCCTGGCTCCTGAGTGTGTTCTGCATGTGGGCTAAATCCCTGCCTAAAATCATGACAGATTTCTTCAAATGATATCTCCACCTTTTCTTATCTCCACATTTGGACACTCTTGGTGCTTTGTAAAACCTCTTATCCTCCCCAGATCTATGCACTGGTTATGTTGAGAGTGAACAACAAAAGTCCAGTTCTGTACTACAGGGATAAAGATGCATAGATTTCAGTATTTGTCACATCATGTACTGCATTTGCCACGCAAAAACAATTTCCTTTATTATATTAAACATTTTGCCAGCACAGCAGAGCGATGCTTAGAGCTGTTGCCTCACAACAAGAATACTGCAGTTGTGACCTTGCTATATGGAGTTTCATGTTCTCCCCGTGGATGTGTGGGTTTTTTCTGGGTACTCCAGTTTTCTCCCACAGACCAAAGGCATGCATGTTAGGTTAATTGAGAACACTAAGTTGTTACTAGGTATAAATGGTTGTCTGTATCATTTGACTCTATGTCAGTATGTGTTGGACTGGTGACCTGCCCAGCGTGTCCCCTGTCTCTCGCCCAATGACGACTGGAGATAGGCACCAGTTTCTCGTGACAGAAAATGAATGGATGGATGTAATAAATGCCTTTCGTAGTAATATTTGGAGAAAGAAAGCAAATGTTTATTACAGCTCTGATTTGGAGTGCTGTCCAATAAACACAATAAAAGTTCCTTTATCTTTCCAGCATTATCATTATCATGAACTGAATCAAAGTTGTGAAAAATTAAAAGTTGTTTCAGTTGTCCAGTTGGTTTTAACTCATGAACAACAGTGACTGCATCTTTGTTTTGTTGTGTTTGTAATAAGAGGGTGGAACAGCGGGCGCCTCCCAGCAAGGAGGTTGTATCCCAACCTGGGGCCTTTCTGGGGTGGAGTTTACATGTTCTCCCTGTGCTCACGTGGGTTTACCCTGGGTACTCCTGTTTCCTCCCACAGACCAAAAGTGTGCATGTTAAGTTAACCCTTAAATTTTCCCTAGGTGTGAATGGTTGTTTGTCTCGTTTGTCTCTATGTGGCCCTGAGATGGACCTGCAACCTGTCCTGGGTGTCCCTCGCCTGTCCCACGGTGACTGCTGAAGATAGGCACCAGCTCCCTGTGACTCGGATTGGAGAAGCGGGTAAAGAAAATGGATGGATGGAATAAGAGTGTGCACGTGCCGTGTATAATTTGTATATTTTGGAACATTGTTACCTACGAGTGGTTTTCACTTTTGTTTGTTTGATTCTGTCTTTGTTTTAAGTCACTGTTTAAATCACTATTACGACACACGTCTGACTTTAACTTGAAAACCATTTTTGTGGGTGAAATAATTGTATGTTTTATCTTGTATTGTTACCTGTTTTTGATTATTGTTTTATGACGTGTGCTACTGACCTCTTGGTCAGGTCGTCCTTGTAAAAGAGGTCTTGATCTTAATGGCTTTTTTTTTTGGTTAAACAAAGGTAAAGAAAAGAAAAATTTGTTCTTTCTCTCCAAATATGTGCCACAGGAAATAGGACCCCTATTATAAACTGCACAGAAGATTCTGCCACTGTTAGCCTGTTTTATGACAACAAACTTGGACATGGCCCAGTTACTGACCAGCTTGTAAAGTCATTTCTCCAGGTATATGAATTAAAGATTAAAAACAGGCACATTGAATTAAGAGAGTTTTAACAGTGCTTTAATAGAATCAGTTTTGTCCTTTTCTTCAGTTCCATGGTTTGGTTGTGTATCTCTGAGAAAAAAGCTCTTAAAATCAGATAGTTTAGTGATCCAGTCAGCTGATTGTGTGGTGATTTGGCTTTTTCTGGGTTTTGTTTTAGTTATCTGGTTTGTGTTTTGTTTTTGTTTTCTATTTTTAGTTATCTGGGTTTTGTTTTCTTCTTGGTTCTGTCCTCCTCGTGTTTGTGTTCTCATTTCCACTCTCCCCCAGTCATTCATTTGTCTGTTAGCCACGCCCATCTTCACCTGTCCCAAATAAGTAATCATTCCACCTGTTCCCACTCACCTCGTTATCCCCAGTCCAGCTCCTGTTTTGGTTGGTTTTTGTTTTAGTTTCTATCTTATTAGTTTGCTGCCTCGACAGCTTTTGTTTTCATTTTTGTCCTAGTTTAATAAATTAGTTTCTTTTCAAATATGAGTCTGCGTTCTGGGTTCGCCTCCATCTCCACCGTTCCTGACAGATTGATGAAACAATTTTGTCCAACATCCCTGTATATCAGACACGTACAATAGAGCTACAAAACGACTGCCAACCTCTGCACAGTTTCAGTCTCAAGTCTCAAGCGGAGGAGTTCAAGTATCTTGGACTTTTGTTCCAGAGTGACGATAGGCTGGAGTGAGACATGGATTGATGGATCAGGGACTCAACAGCAGTAATGAGGGCATTGCTTTGGCTTGTTGTGGCGAAGAAAAGCTGAGCTGAAAGCTGAAGCTCTCAATTTACTGGTCATGAGATAAGGATCAATACTGAAAGAAGAAAATCCCAGATACAAGCAGCTGCAATAAGCTTCCTCTGTAGGGTGGCTGGGCTCAGCCTTAGAGATAAGGTGAGGTGCTCCATCATCCGGGCGGAGCTCAGAGCGGAGGAGGTGGTCGTCTGAGATAACTAAATTAAATCAAATGTTGTAACTTTTACACTTTGATTGCCATAGTCTACATAAATCCTAGCATTACAGTCTCTCCTCTGTGGGACATGAGGTCCAGGAGGGGTATTCCACTTCTGGACCTGTTACCTCAGAGACCTGACCACTGATAAAAAGAAGAAAATGGATGGGTATATTAGATTTTATTTTGCTGGTGTGTTTCTGAATGTCGTCTTGGTTATTTTGTTCACTTGCTCCCTTTGTTCTTGGGAAAGCTTCTCTCTCATCACGCTCCTGTCAACTGGTTTGTAACATAGTGTCGAATTGAATGTGGTATCCTAATAACAGAGCAGTGGTTCCCAACCCTGGTCTTCGAGGAACACTATCCTGCATGTTTTAGTTGTTTCCCTCCTTTGACACAACTGATTTGAATGAGTGAGTGATTAAAAGGCTTCTGCAGACATCGAAGATCTGCTGAAAAGCAGGGAAACGAGGAAAAACATGCAGAATGGTGTTTTTCAAGGACCGGAGTTAGGAATCACTGACCTAGAGTATGCGTATTTGTAGTGCTGCACTAAAAATGTGCTAAAAGCTTTAGGATTGTCGCTGTTTGCTTGTAGTGTCACACCAATAGGACTAATTTAGAAAACTAAATAAATAGCACAAGCTTTGTAAGTGAAAGTATGCCATTAAAGAACAATTAGAGTGAACCATGACCTTAAAGTTGGTACAGTAAGTCAATGAAAGTGCTGAATATGAATACGTAATACAGAGTTCTAGGATACCCTTAAGAAACCTTTTGCATTTGTAAAACTAAGTGCTGTGCAGACTCAACACTTCTTTAATTTGAGCCTTAACGACTAAATCTGTGCTTCCCACTTTCATATCCAGCAGTAAGTCTTTCACCTCCTCACTCTATGAAGAGAAATCGATTCCCTGATGGATTATAATTACACTGCTGCAAAGACGAGACGAGCTGAATTGCAGAAATAAGAAGCAGAGAACAAAAATCAAGCTGCTAATGTTCCTAATGTGATGAGCTGCCGCTTGAAAAAAGAGAACCTGTGGTCAGGCATAAAGAGAAAAGAATTATTCAACGAGAGCATTAGTTTTATAGGCTTTAACTTAGACAAGCTAATCTGTTAAACCATCATGAACAAGAGCAGGAAAGAGTTCAGTAAAGTTTTTGATTGAATTTAGTTAGGCTTCTGGTTTCTGAGTATGAAAGATAAAATCCAGAGTGAAAATAAAAGAGTTTTTCAGAGTGCCTCGTGGCTGTTAATGTCCCCGTCGATATGTGCAGCAACAGTTTTATCCATCTTTAAAACAAGTTAAAGTCCCAGAGCTAAATGTTACCGTGACATTTACGCTTATTGAAACAGCTGTGGACAAGCTTTTGTCTTCCTGATTTTTCATTTTCGATTCTCTTCATTTCTTTGTAGCTGCTGGCAGTTCCTTACTCATACATCCACTTGGTACTGTTGAGAATCATCTTTTTAAAAAATGTCTAAGTCCACCTTTGAGATTCTACTGCTTAGCTGATAAAAAAAAAACCTGATTTTGAAAAAAAAAAACGTTCTCTCTCCTAATTCATGTGACGCGTGCAGGTGATCAGCAGAGATCACAAGGGGTTAAGTGTCAGCACAACATGTCATCCATTCTTTTTCATCATTTGCAGCTGCAGACTCTCAAAGCCACTCGGAGCAGCAATTTTTAGCTTGTACACAATCACTAATTTCAGCTTTCAAAAGAGTATGAGCATTACTTCCCAACCACAAATAACCCCTGAACAGGGAAGCAATGGATCCGCAGCCCGATTTGTGAACAAACCTGGTGAAACGACTTTGTCCGTGAGAGAAGATCAACTGCTCGAGATAGTGAATGACGGTTGGGCTGAAAAGCCGTTCGTTTCGAGGCTCCAGATCTCTTCACGTTCTGGGTTAAAGTCAAGGCAGAATATCCTGAGATCGCCACTCAAGCACCGAAGATCCTACTTCCATTCGCAGCATCCTGTTTTTGTAAAGCAGCGCCTTGTGCGGTGACGGCAACCAAAGCGAGATTAGGGAGTGGTAAGGAACGCACTTCGGGTGTCGCCGTCTCCAATCACCCCCAGACAGAAAACAAGCTCAGAGCTCCCACTGATACTGCAGTGTCACAATAATGGAAATAAAGTGCATAATAAAGGAATAATTACTTTTGTGTTACATATGTACTTATTGAATGTCATAATAGATGAGGCAAAGTACAAAATGAAGTATTTACCAAAGTGCAATGATGATTCTTCCTCCTCTTTTTAAACGGATTCTTTAGCTGCAGTCTGAGTATGTGGGAGTGATACAGAGACTTGGAGTCTGAGGAAGGTGTTTGGGCTTTTTAAATGAGCTTTGGATTTGCGTCACATGGCCTGTCTGATTTAATTGTGACTGTTAATTGTGCTCTTTTCCATTTTGTATGGCAACGAGTTAAAGAATAATTTTTTGGGGGTCTTTTAAATGACCCGAGTTGTATTCTGCTTAACAAACCTGTGGATGGCACCAAAACACCATGAGATGGTGAGGGGGGGGGTCAACCGGGGTTAGAGGTCAGGTCGGTTTTCTCATTCGTATCATATATGAACCTAAAATTATGCCCCTGTGGTTTGTTTGTTTGATATGACAAATTTGACAAGCTCTAGGATAAATGGGAAAATGATATAAGGTTAAAGTGCCCAGAATTTGTGTAATCCTCTGCACTATGAATGTTTTGTAATTCTTTATAATGTATACGTGTATACACCCCTTGCATTTTGTATATGTAATTAAGTTTTATGTTAGGTTTCAGTGTATAAACAAATGTTCTGGAAAAAAAAGCCACCTAAATATAAAAAAAATAAACTTGTGCTCCTGTTTGGTAATTTCTGTAATAGTGGTGGTACTTGGAGGGGGGGGGGGACATTTCTGAGGCGGTAACTGTGAGAACCACTGCTCTCAGTTGTATTAATCAAATAAACCCACTGGGTGGCACTAAAACATAACTTAAAGAAAAAACATGTTCGAGCTCAGTGATCAAAAGAAACCTGCTGCCTTTCTTAAAACCTGAACAAATTTTTTTTTTTTTTTTTTTAAAGAGAAAAGGACTGAGATGTGAAATAATAAACTGCAGGTGTGTGTACAGATAACACAGGGGGAACAATTCATTTGTTCCCCCAGTTTGATTATTTTTCACAATTTCCTTGAACATTCAAAGAACTGAAACGCATCACTCCTGGGATGAAGGCCATCTTGTTCGGCTTAAACCGCTAAACAACCCACAAAGCCACAGAAGGAGCCTGCTGATTGTTTTCATGAATGGGAAAAACAGGAAATGAGATCAAGCGAGGACTCAACTGCTTCGTGTCTCGCCCGACAGGTTTTGAGGAATTTACTATGAAACCAAGATGACAATTGGTAAATAACAGACCTATGTGGCTCTTTTCCTGTCATTCCTAGCCCCTCGTGGAGCAGAAAGCTGCTGGGCAAGGCCGTATCAAATATTGTCTGTCACCCTGCCGTTGCCCGTGGCAACTCAAAGGCCTGCAGCAGGCACAGGAAGTATGGGAACAAGTGTGTGTAAACAGCAGAGGCTTAGGGCTCATGGTGTACATCTTTTCAGATGGGCTAATGAAGCTGAAGTGGAGCCGTTCAATGACTGCTGTTTAAGCTCGTCGTGCGTAATAAGCGGACAGGCAGGTGGAGGAGAGTTTTTAACATGCGGAGCTGGCCGTTCGCAAAACAAACCCATCAGAATCACAGGATAAACCCTGCAAATACAAACAGAGTGGCGCAGCAGGGATGTGTGCGCCGAAAATGAATGCTTAAGTTGTGTTTTTGAACATACAAACCTGCTGTCTAATTAACACACCACCCATACTTAAGCTTCTCAGAGTGGTGCTAAAAGGAAAAACATCAACATCCTAAAAATGAGCAGGTAGGAAGCTGCATTTTAAAGAAGCTAAAAGCAGGAAATGTCAATATACTCAGTCTGCTTATTTACTAGTATTTCAGTCTCGTATGTCACAGGGTCCAGGAGCCTCAGGACACAGAACGGAGACGCAGACGGAGACCTGCTGCTGGAAGTACCTGAGCCTGAGATCCATTCAGCATGAGGTAATAAAGCTGGCTGAGGATGCTCTGCTGGAGCTGGTCCCAGGAGATGCTCCTGTCTTCGAGCATGAGGAAAGGAGGCCCGAATCTGCGAGGAAAGTCAGAGTGAAGGTTTTACGGATGTGAATCTTTTTCTTTTAAATCAGGAAATTCAACTAAGAAAACATCCAGATGAGTTGGCTGTTTGAAAAGCCTTGGCTTGCAGAAATAAACAACAGAAGGACAAGCTAACGGCTAGTCTGAACGTGACCAAATTGGATTGCTGCCATCTTTAAACGGCTCTTGTCTGCAAAGGTCCATACTGGTTCATGTAAATGCAGTTTTATAACCCTTTAAATCAATGTCAATTTTGCATTACATAGTTTTTTTTACGTGGAATTCTATAGTTGTTTGCAAACAGCAACAGCGGCAGTGAGTGTTATAACTCCCGATGCAGCCTATTTCTGCCAAAACAAACAAAAACAATGTCCATGCAAATCTGACAGCAGTGAAAATAATAACATATGCATAAAGAACTGTGACCTTTTGAAGATTTGACTTGTTTTAAGATGGCAAAACTGCTTTGAAAGTGGTCTAGCAATATTTAACTTGTCAATACTGTGGCAGTTTTCAGCAGAAATATGATGTTCTTGCTAGAATTTAACCCAGGCTGCACTAGAAATGCTACAACTAGTGCTGAGAAACGGACACTGTGTTTCTGAAAGAGTCTTCACATGAACAGCTGTGAATCATGTAAGACTGGAGCTGCGTTAGGATGGCAGAAACCCACCTTGGTTCAAATATCAAATATCCCTTTAATATCAGCAAGAATCAAGTTTTACTGAGAATGCTACAAGAAAAGTTGTTGGATCTCTCTGTGTCTGTATCAAAACTGCTGAGTCCATCAAGGTGTCTCCGTTAATCCGTTGTGTCCTGTGTTGTGCCCCTGAAGTGACATATGTGCGTTGAAAGGAATACAGAAAAACGAAGCTAAGAGATCAGGGAATACGTCAGCAGTTCGGACACCTGCGTGGGTCACTTTTTGGCTAATTTATTAAACCTGACAGATGAAGTGCTGAACATTCATTCATGCTGCATTGGAACTAATTGAAGGATGGGACAAATTTATGGAAGGTGGCTTGTTTCAGCTGAAAGATGTAGGTTTTAAACCATTTCTTGTATATTAATATAAACCCTTGGCTTTTAGTTTAAAAAAAACCCTTCTAGTTTCAGTTTATATAAAGCCTTCTTTTCCTTTAATAATGCCCCTCACACAGAATAGCTGGTTTGCAGACAAAGAATGTAAAATACTTGAGCTGAGGCACAACATGAACATCTTTAGGATAGACTGAAATATATTCATGAACAAAATGTTCTAGATTTGCATGCGGCTGTACTGTTTGCGTGTCCATATTCTTCAATTTATCCGAAGATATTTGACAGCACAGAAATTTGGAGCGTAATTCACATTATATCCTGCTCCTTTTCTACAGAGAAATCCCTAAAATGGACACACACAGATATTTACTACAAGCAAGCCTTGTGGTTTGTGAACAGATGAGGTTTCAAATGTCAGACTCTGACATTATCTGACTTTCACAAGCGTCTGCAATCTGTTCCCGTCCAAACCACCATCCACACACGGAGGTGTGAACGCCGTGTTCGTGTTCGCACGTTTGGGAGCAATAACAGCGAGTCCCAAAGGGCGAGCGGTGACTGAATCTGGAGGCAAATAAATCTGTTCTTCAGTCTGTCAGTAGCAGGTTACTCTTTAATGAGCCATGAAGGGATTTATCACAAATTAGGAGCTGTAATTTGACGGAAACCCCTCTGCAAAAAAATGATTCCCTCCGTGTCAAACAACGACTGTGGTGATGCTGCTAAAGTCCTCCTTATGGACACAGACTTCCTGGATAAATGAAGACCTCAAGGTTCAACATCGGTTAGAATAATAATTAGTTTAGCAAATTTAAGACCAGCTCAAGTTCAGAGCCGTAAAAACGCTAAGCTTCAGAACCCTGAAAACATGTCAAACTCAGCTGACACAATGAACGTTATGTTTGTGTTATGAAGGTGCCTAAAAATAAAAACAATACTAATGATAAAAAATAAAAAAAAAACTAAACTGCAAGAATTGGCAGGAGTGCCTTCCACACTACTCCAGCTATTTTAGAAAAATTAAGTTTTCGGTGATAAACAGGCAGTTTGTTTTCAAAAACATTTTCCGAAGTGGATTTTTCTTCTTTTTTTTTGTTTTGTTTCTGAATTCAACTAATAACAGTGATTGTGACGGCCGTGCTGTAAGGTGCTGTGACTCATTTTAACTGGGTGACTTTACAAACACACACACACACACACTGCAGAAAGACGGCAGACAATGAGTTTGCGTTATTTTGCAGAAAATATGCCTCATCCAAGTGGAGTATTTTGTCTTAAATTAGGCAGAAAGTGAAACTAGATTAGAGTTTTTATACATGGTGCTTTAAACATTAACCCTTTACTGTCTGAATTTATTCATAGGTATGTAAAAAATAATTGTTGTTTTTGCTATCAAACAGATGCTAAATTAAACAGAAACTGTTAATTTGACTTTATTATATACAATAAACATAAATTTAGTTATGATACAAATGAGCTACATTAGACATAATCAGGCATAATAGTAATTCAATTTTTCATTCTCAGGCATTTAAATTATATTATTGATGCTGCTATTGCTGAAATAGGGCTTTGAACTGAATTATAACATGTTTCTTTCAAATGCTGCCTGATACGGCTAAACCACTTTGCTGCACAGTCTCAGGGGCCGACTCCTTGATGTGGGGAGAGCTTCCAGTGTGATCCTTGGTATGTGTGGAGTATGCATCAGCAGGGATTAGTGGCCGCTTCGGACCAGAAGCTGTTTGAGGCGAATTCACAACAATCATCTATAAGGAGTTAAAGTGTGATTGTGTGCAGAAATGGTTAAAAATAAAGGAAACTCTAAACGGCATCAAAGAAAGATAAATAGTTCTGGGGACATCTTTAGCGAAATTAAGAAACATCCCTTCTCTTTATTTTGAGTTGTCGTCAATGTGGCTGTGCTCGCCACCTAGTGGCAAAGCATAAGTCTTTTAGAGATTTTGTTAGAATCATCCATCCATCCATCCCTCCATCCATCCCTCCATCCATCCCTCCATCCATCCATCCGTCCGTCCGTCCGTCCGTCCGTCCGTCCGTCCGTCCGTCCGTCCGACACCCTGGACAGGTCGCAAGTCCATCACAGGGACACATGGAGACAAACAACCATTCACCCTCTCACTCACACCTTGGAACAATTTAGTTACCAGTGAACCTAACATGCATGTTTTTAGTCTGCGGGAGGAAACCGGAGGAAATCACAGGGAGCTGTTAGAATCATCTGGAAGGAAAAAAAAAAGAGAGCGAGAGATAAAAAAAAATATATGTTGAAAACTGGAGTAGTGTAGATGTAGATGTGGCCTAAAACAGGACTGCACAAAAGTTTTGAGACACCTTTTTTATTTATTTTTTTTTCTAAAAAGACAAACTTTCTTTCAATCTTTTAAAAAACAGCTGTCCAGGCTCTCTGAAGGCATCTTTGTTGACAAAATTTAATTTCTTAAAGATATTGCAGTCAGGTTGGCAACATAAATGTAAGTGTCCAATGAAGTTTTTTTTTAATTTTACAACATCCTCAACAGTAATGCTATGAAACAACAAGCGACTGTGAAGATGTTGTACTTTACAGACTGCCAGGTAAATGTAAATCTGTTCAAGAATGTTACTTTAGAGCAGGCCTTTTCAACAAGTGGCCCTCAGGCCAGATACGGCCCTTTGAAATTTCTTTGACCCCCATAAAGCTGCCAAAATCCCAAAGTGACTTGTCTGAACATGCTAAAAACTCTGAGCTACTTTCATACTTTAAGCCTCATATTAAACTGCCTCTGTCAAACAGACAAACTTTGGTAAACCAAGATGACGGAGAAGACAGGCTGTTTCACTGACCCGTCCATCTGATCTGTGCAAAAGGAAGCAAGGCTGCGGTATAAAGAGAAGAAAACAGCAAAAGTGGCATTAGCTAAACTTATTGAAAGCATTAAAGTGTCTCTTTTAAAGCCAACAAGATGGAAAGTAGGTACAGAAATCTGATGATTTCAAAGAAAATGAACTAAAAATCATTTTTTGATCACTTTGCCAACAATTACCAGTGTTTAATGATGTTATTATTGAGAAATATTGCCATTGTAGCTATTGTGGTCCAGTCTTATAAGTAATATAATGAACTTTCACCTACAAGATCAACAAGATATGCTCAGAGTCTGAATCACGAATCACCGTCTGCTACAACCATATCAAACTGTAGCTTAATATCTGTAAAACTTACTGAGTTAAAACCGTTTTCGTGTTGGCCATCTTGGATTGGACACTCGTCAAAGTTCAGTTTGAGTTCCATCAGATCTTTTATGTTGTGGCGTTTCCTTGTTTTTAGCTTATTTTATTGGAATTGTTGGCCCTCAAACGCCCGGTGCTGTTTATGTAACGTCCACTTGTAACTGAACTTGAATAGTCTTGCCTTAGAGCCATAAAAAGACTGCCTCCAGAACTCCATAACATTTAGTCTATATGCGTGGACACAGTGTGTGGGGTTCAGTAGAGGCCTTGTAGGAGGCCCTACTGAGCTCACCTGACTGCTTGCTGCCCTGATCCGGTTGTGTTGCACATGAGGAGGAGGATTTTGGCGGAGCTGCTCTGATTCAGGTACTCCGAGGAGAGGCGTCCCGAAGCAGGTAACCTCTGACCCTCAGGCCCAGTCCAGGAGGAGTAAGGAGACGAGGGGAGGCTGTGGTGATACCCTGAGCAGAGGAGGCAGGGAGAGACGTTTCAGGAGTACCAACATGCTGATGGGGAAGCAAAAGTTATATGATTTTTTAGCAAACATCACCTATACTTCCCAACCAAATAACATATTAAGAAAGAAAATCTAAAACACCAACTAAATCTGTCTTTTCACAATAAAAAAAAAGGAAATGAATGCATTTTATTCAACTTACAGCACAAGCCAAGCTCCTTCAGTACGCAATGTTTACGCTTGTTAAAATATGTAAAACAGATTTTTCACACATCAAATGAGATGTCTTCAGACATGTTCTGATGTCCTTAACAAACACAACATAGACAGTAAGACTGTTTGCTTTTTGTTTCAATTTAAACTATTTTATTTTCTTCAAGCAATAATTCACAATATAAATCTGAGGGAACTATAGATAAAAACAACAAATCCGAATCCTATCAAACCATGCATACCATGAAACTTATACTGCATATTATATAGATTCGTTCTACACATAGTTATATACTTCAAATGTTTATTTCTGTTCATTTTGATGATTACAACTAACAGCTAATTAAACCCCTAATTAAATTGTCCTAAAACTGAGTTTTGGGTCATCGCCTGTAAGCCAAATTCATCAAAATGAACAAAAATAAAGGTTTTTAATCAATCACGCTGCATGGAATGAATCTACAGAATATATAAGTTTCACTTTCTGAACCAGAAAAACTGAAATGAACTTTTTAGGATATTTCAGTTCATTGAGATGTTCCTGTAATCGAACATTCTGAACAAAAACAGCAACGTGGGTGGCCGTGGGGGAGGAATGATTCCCTTCAAACAGGAAGAAACCTCCAGCAGAACCAGGATCTGCCTCAACCAGCTGGGGGGTGGAGAGGACAGGAAAGAGACACAAACAAACCCATGTCTCACCCTGATAAGGACACGGCCCGCCGACTGTTCAACAAACCTAAACATGTGAAAATGTTTCGCCAGCGCTGTTTGTAATGGTGTGCCTTCCTCTAACAGGTTTATGATAATATGATTCATTTTAAAAGTCAATTCTATTAGGCTGAGAGGCAAGATTAAATGGTAATAAAACAGCTCCGGGTGCCAAAATGAGTAAACAGCTACACAAACGCTGCCATCTCCCGTGACATGTTTACACAATGACTCAGAGAAAAACATTTCCAAAAATGTCCACTATGGCAGAGCTGCCCTTTGATTGTTGTTTACCCCGAGGAGCTGTAAAAAGGAATTGCCTCTGCCACCGCGCACACACTTCCACACACGGAAAGAAGCTGCTGCTGTGATTAATGGTGGGGTAATAGCTGGAGGGGCTCCAGAAGGCACAACCTCGTGTCTCCAAGGAAACATAAACTTTCACATTATCAAAAGATTTAATTAAATAGCGCTTGTTTGATCCCTAACATGCAATTAATCACTGCCACCGTCCAACATCGCTCCCCCTCACACACACACACACAGACACAGAACCCTGAATTCACGGAGCGTGAACAGATGTTAAGCATAATTGTAATTCCTCCACAAAAGCAAGCAGACAAATTACGAAGGAACACAAATCGTCGCCTGAAAAAACAAAAATTTCCTTCAAGCAAACTAAAACAGAAAAAAAGGTACCTGTTCTGCTGAAGAGCAAATTACATTTGTTAAAATAGATATGTGGAAAAGAATAAAAAATGATGGCGGGAGGTGACAAAGGTTTGCTGGTGAAGCATTTGAAGCAGCTTCTTGCTGCTCTGCGGGGTCTGCTGACTTAACTCTGTGGGACGGGACATCGCCGTGACTAAACCTAAGATCTGAACGAGACCGGCATTTGCTGAACAGGGCAGACTAGGATGTGGTCACAAATCCTAAAAAGGGCTGATCGGAGCGTTTCCACATCTGTGGCTAAAACTCTACAGCTGTGTTACTATAAAACAACATACGATAAAAGCAGGTCAAAGTTTATTTATAGCATATGTAAAACCAGTTAAATAGTTACTACCTCATCAAATTTTAGTTCTATATATGAAGAATCAATGGAGTTGTCATTTTTGTGCTGGCTAATATGGATTAGTTGTGCCATCTTGGATTGACCCGAAAGGTTAAGCAGTTGTAGACGTCCACCCAATTAATGCTTTGAGTGTCTCAATAAAATCTGTCCAGTCGTTCATGAGATATTTTGGTTACACAACAGACAAACACACACACACAGGCAAAACATTATTGCCCTTTGTCTTTGGTGGCAGTAATAAAAGTAGCATTCCTTGAAGTTATGTCGAATAATGCCCTCGGCCTAACATGTCCAAGTTTTAAACAAAGATCTCATGACACGGTAACATCGACACCAATTGTTGGTTTGTTACTGACACAAAGCAACAGGTAATATTAGGTTTCAAGCCTATCATTCCACGATGTGACACCATGAGCCACTGCTTCATGTCAAGTGTTCACACACAGCTTAAAGCGAACAGCAGAGGCAGCAAAATATCTGCAGAGGGAGGTGTTTCGATACAGTGGACCCACTCTTTCCTAACATTTAATATCTTCGATTGTCATTCTGAAACCAGAGCGTGTACACGATGTTTGACACGCGCCGTCATTCCCAGGTGTGATGTAACAAGCTCCTGGCAGACTCTCAATCTCACACCAGGCTTCTCACCCCCCACTCTGTATGATGGACAGATGAGAACGGCAGGTGGGGGTTGGAAATGGGGATGAGTTAGAGCAACCAGACTGGAGAGGCTGGGTGTATAGAAAGGAGCAATGCTGTCTAATTTTAAACATTTAATTCCCACGGTGAGGAGCGAGATAACTTTTCTCAGGGGGGAACTGTCATACTAACAAAAACCTCCTTTGCAGAAACGTCTAAACTCACTGATCTTTTAATAGGATATTAGCGTTTGTTGTTATTGTCACGGTGTCACGGCTGGTGGCATCTTTCATGTAATCTTCAATCTGTAATTAAAAGATAAACAAAGCCTTAAGTGAACAAGGGAGAAAAAGGCTAGAGGTGCAGAGGAAAAAAAGGTTGCGAAGAGGCGAGAAAAATAAATCATTCCTCAGATTGGACTTAGTGGCAACATTAATTAAACAGCTCCGTTCTACAGAAACTCTACCCTTTCACCATAATTCTTCTCCTTTTTTTGCATTTTGGTTATCTTACACTCTCCCCTCTTTCAGTGACCAATGGTCATTGCATTTTTCATTAACTTTTGGCCCCCTTCCCACTGGATGAGACCCAACTACAATAAAAAAAATGATCCCCAAGAACATGGATGGTCTTTGCAGGATCTAGATGGGCTCCCAATTCCATGTGCTAGGTCACGGAGGGGTTTGAGCATACTCAAAACGTCCACAGCAAGGCCCTAGTGGCTTATCATCAAAGTGGCAGAAAATTGGGGTCCTGGGTGGTGGAGTGTGGTGGCAGAGTATTAATGACACGAAGCCTGCGTGGATTGGAATGGCTCGGTTGTTGAGAATTCGAAGCAGGGCTGGCTTCACGCCTAAGCTTCGACTCTGATCGGGACATAAAAACAACCTCGAGCATATGTGATACCCATGAGGGTAGTGACGTGTTCGAATGTTGTGATCTTCTTGTGGGTGGCTGCATCCTGACACAGTCCACGAGTGCTGTGCCAGGTGGGACGTATAGAGGCACGGGTGAGGATGCAGAGCGTCTCAATGACAAGGAAACTAACAGTAGAAACCTGGTAATCACATTCTTATTAGAGACGGGCAGCAATTTTTGAATATACAAAGTAGAGTTAAAAGGACAAATTCAAACAATGAACACGATTGTCACAAGGGTCCCTTTTTTTTTTTTATAAACTGGCACCTGGTCGTGTCACAGCAAGTTCTTTCGTAACAGCGATTTTCCAGCTGGAGTGCTTTTTCTTTATAAACAACAACACCTGCCATCCACCACCCTGCTGAAAAGAGAAAAAGAAAAGAGAAGGAAATCAACCTGGAGCATCCCGAGTGTCTTTCTGCCATCTCAGTTGAAATGAAAAGAATTATAAAGTAGAAACTCTGGTCATGGGTGAGCTCAGCTCTTCTGCCAGAATACATGCATCCTCCTCCACGTTGATCCATTGGGCCAATGAAAATGAAGGAATATAAAGCTCCTTGGCTGGCTGAATTAGCAGCAGTAGATGTCTCCATATCTGAAGCCAATTATTTAAAGTAAAATAAACGTTACTGTTAAAAATGATTGTTTTTGCTTAAAATGCGCATTGCTAATTTTAATAGATCATGTAGGTTGTAGACGTGTCGTCATCCAGTGTGAAGAGGGTCTTACAAACAAATCAGCCCTCAACGTTAATAAAAAACTATTCAGGCATTGAGTGAAATAACAACAAAAAAGACTGGGGTAAATAACTAAGAGGACTTAATATTTCATTGCTCATTAAGTCCTATAGGTTGCGGTGAATGGGAGTGTCATGTTCTTTTAGTTTTTGATACTTTTGAAAATCAAAGATCTCTTAATTCCTTATTGAATGTCAGCTGTGTCTCTGTCAGCATCTTTAGATGACAAGTCTCAGTTTTCATTAGAAATAAATACTTGTAGTATATACAGTTTGTTGGGGATTTTCTAAGTTACCCAACCTAAACAAAGAACCACAGAGAGAGAGAGTAAATTGTTTTTAGGATACTTCTGCAAAAGGAGAAGTCACTCGAGCAACGACCTTTTGGGTCAAACTCCAGTGAGTTCTCAAGTCCTGTAGCATCAGCATCTTTTTATTAGAAACGAGGAATGGGTGGGGGCTGAATCGGTCAGGACCGGTTCTGCCACACAGAATAATCACACAAACAGAACTTACAGCTTGTTGTGAAACATTCTGTCTATCAATCCTGATACAAAGATTATCAGAGGTACAGTGACGTTACTTGGGTGATTGGCTGGTCTACTTAGATAAATTACTGGCCTACTTAGATGATTTACTGACGCCTGTAAGCACAATAAAATGTAAACATGATACAAATGAACTCAATTAGTATCTCTGACATCCGGTGTGACACGTAGGCATGTTTTGCACATAAACACAAAGGCTGGTAATATTGAAAAAGCCTAACACAGTTAGTTTTCTGCTGTTCCACAGCCAAGTCCTTACTTTCAGACATTTCTCTTAGCTCTTTACCAATGTGTAAATCTGCAACAAAAACAAAATCTTAACTAAAGGCCTCACAATGCTTAGTAATGCATATCCCCCATCTCCTTTTATGTCAAAGATATAAACTAAGATGCTGAGAAATGACAATGTTACAGGTCTTTTGGTCAAATAATATTGGTGCACAATCGGACACATTTTTTTTAGCACTCAAAGTATCTGTTGTGACTAACTCTTAGTTATGGCCACACCAAATTTTAGCTCAATATTTGTAAAACTGATTGGGTTACAGCCATTTCTATGTTTGCTAATGTCATTTAGCCACCGTAAATGGTTTGATTCCAAAAGTTAATCAGCTGTAGTTATACATCCATTACTTTCTAAATGCATCATTAAAATCCATCCAGTAGTTCACAAGACATTTTCCTAATAATCAAAGATAGTTAACTTCAACAGTTCAGGCCAAAGGCTTAACTTAGGATGCAGCACAATGTGTAGCGCTTGGAGTATGTGTTAGGATAATTCTCAGCTACTAACACGCCAAATTTTAGCTCAATATCAGTAAAACTGACTGAATTATAGTCATTTTTGTGCTGGCAGTGCCAGGTAAATGGAATTGGGTTGCCTCCAAATGTTATGGAGTTGTAGATGTACATCCAGTGATTACTTTCTGAAGGTTTAATTCAAATCTGTTCAGTGGTTCTTTAGATATTTTGCTGACAGACAGACATACAAAGACACACACACACACAGATGAGGGCAAAAACGTTATCAGATTAAAAGGCAACTCAGACGGAGTGACTCCTGCCAGGAAGATGTTAACAGTGGAGCAGAAAGGCAGCGGAGCGTGGGCTCACTCCTGGACAAATCTGACACCCTGACAGCCTTCTGACCACAGGATGGCCCTGATGGCTGCTGAGAACGCCCCGAGTTTCCCGTCCACAGCAAAAATGTCAGATTAGGATGAGACTGAATACACCTAATGCAATCTTAATCTTTCCGTTTTTCCAAATCCAATTTTCCTCGTGTTCTACCTCCCCTCAACAGCATCCAGCTCATCCTCTGTTTGATCTACAATAAGGCGGCCCAGCATTGCATCAGCAGCTGTCACAACATCTGCTCTGCATCCTTATATTAAAGGAAAACAGCACATAGGAGCAACAAAGCCTCAGTGATTGAAATAGCCCAGGGGAATTTACACTTAGTTGCATCATGTTTTAAATACCATCCCAAACTTGTTAATATCAAACAGCCTTTAAAGTGCTGTTGTAGTTACGTTCCAGAAAAAAGTAGATGTGCTTCATCATGAGTGAAAACGTGCGAGAACCTCAGAGCTGTTCTGTGTGAGCTCTTGATATTCCCATCAGTCACATAAGCTAAAATGAGTATTAAATATTGATATGGCTGTTTAGGAACTGACTGATATGAAGTGCTGACAACGTGACTAAGAGCAACTTGTCCGAGTTCTCACGCAGATTGTCAAAATTGACTCAAAATGGCAATCGTACAAAATGTGAGGGGTTAAATATTATCGATGTGGGCAGACAGAATGAGACCATGGCTCTTTGACTTGCTACAGTAAATTTGTGTAAATTAGAAAATTATAGTTAAAAAAAAAAAAGATTTGAAATTACCTTCGTATGTAGAATTTGCCTGCCTGAGTGGATTTCTTACTCGTCGCCTAACATTATGACCCGAGGAGTCTCTATTATGGTATAAACAACCAATTTATCTTAATTTGTTTGTCCTCTACTTGCAAGCGATTCCTAAAACCCACGAAGCTCCAACACCGATGGAGGCTATATACCTTTTAATTTCGAGAAAGTGTCACATTACATTAGCAGTTTCCTCAATTCTTCTTCGAGCAGGAGTCATTTTCTCACACAGCTTTATTACTCTATTTACAATTTGTGCAAATTGCCTGAGCTACTGAGGGTGAAATGAGACACGGATGTGCCACTTAGGACCCGACTTTGTGTGCGTGTGTGTTTGTTGTCTATCTCTGACTGCTGTTGTTTCCTCAAAACACAAAACCTCAGTATAGGCACCAGCTCCCCGCGACCCGGAATGGAGAAGCAGGTAAAGAAAATGGATGGATGGATTGATGGATGGACAAAACCTCAGTAGTGCATATGGATGGACCTCTGACGTGGACCCAGAAGCCGAAGCCAGAACAGAGTTCCTGTTCCTGGGAGTAGGCGGGACTTAAAGCCCAACATCGCTGGTTTAGAGAGGCCGGTTCCATCACAACAACATGGCAGCTTCTGTAAAACGCTTCCCGCTGGCTTCAGAAGGTGAGGACACTTGTTCCAGTCTATGACCGAAACAGGAACATCCCCCAGATGTTAGCCACTTGTGACAAACTGTTGGTCAAAAATGACTTTTCTTCAGCATCACTAAAATACAATTACTTCACTACATGTTGAGGTAAAAACCTTTATATGTTTTTAAAGAATGTTTTTTTTTTTTTTTGTAAATTCCATATATTGATAATTATCTCTGTCCAGCAGAGAGAAAATATACATCTACAGGATTTCCCAATGTTTGGCAGTTATATTATCTATAAAGAGACTTCAAGTGGGGAAAAAATAAAATCAAGGTAGCTAGTTTATGATTTTTTTGGTCAGGACTGAAAGTTTTTGCACTGCTCTCCAATAGCCTAACAGAAACTGTCGAGTTAGCATTCTTGTGCTTTACCCAAAAACAGTTTATTATCTATTTATGAAAACCTAAACTGAAAGGAAGAAGTACATTGAACACAAGAAAGTTATGTGAGGCAGATATTCATCCCAACGTTGGACCTGTGGGCTTTTTTTTCTACCGTCATCCATCATGGGAGGCATGTGGTTTTGTGTTTCCACACAAGTTGAGTGATAGACAACGGCAACACTGCAGCTGGAGTGTTGCAGCCGTTTGTAATGGGTCAAAACTGAGCATCAGGTTCCCACAGCAAATAGAAACACCAACAAGTGTCCGTATAAAAAGAGAGTAAAATGGTGCTTTTCATTTTGTTCTCAAACGCTGTCTAAAATGTTCTAACCACAAGAGAATCATCATCTGCAGAGTCAATCAGTTCTCACACTTTATTATTCTACAATCCCATCGAGTTTTATCACTTTGACTTTTGTGACACTAGGTGGTATCTCACTGGGCCAAGACTGTGGAGACTAGTTGGAGACAAAAAGGTTTGGTAAAGTTGTAAGAAAATAAGCAAATTTTCTATTGACGTCTCACTAAACTATGTTTGCTACTGAATGACAAGCAAGCCATCTGGCCATGTTTTGAGTGGCCAATTTTTGAAAATCATGACCTATTCTTGTGTGCACAGCTCTCAAAAACGCATTATTAGCCCTGCACATTATTTAGTTGCCCACCTTGGCTCGTTTTGTACCCACATTTATGGTTGAATTTGCTGGAGTACAGTTTCAAAATGAAGAATTGAACCAGCTGTTTCATAATTTTTTATCATCAGTGTGGTTTTTTTCTTGTTGTTGTTGTTTTTTTTTAAAAATCATGTTTGTCTTCTAATTCTGAGGCTCTGGGTTCAAGCCCAGGTTGCATCAGGAAGGTCATTTGGTGTAAAACAATTGCCAAATCATCCGTGCGGGTTCGCTTGCTGTGGCGACCTCTGCAGAAGGGAGCAGCCGAAAAAGAAAGAAATAATAATAATCAGCGTGGTTTTTAGATTTGGACGTTTGAGTCAGATGTTTTTCTCTCACGGAGCTCCCATGCAGGTGTCATAATAAAGCTCTAGGTTCTCTTGGATTTTACTTTGCCACAAAAAACAAAGAGCCCGACTCACAAAGTGAAAACAGCCACTGCTGTTTAGCGTTATAGTTACTGACAACAGAGGTAACTCTTCTGGAAAATTTCCATAAACTCTGAGTCACTTTTGGTGCTTTCAGACTGCAAGAACTTGGAAGAGGAAAAATCCCTCTTATCCCTCTCTGAAAAGTCTTTAAACTATTGATTATGCTGATAGTTCCTAATGAAGCAGAGACCAAAGTGGATTGCTGCCATCTTTAAAAAGTCATAGTTCATACGATCTGTAATTTTTAACCTTTTCATTGTCATCATTGTCATTACACTGCATTCTTATTCTTATTAATGCTGGGTTGACCATGTAATGCAACATTGATGGTAATTATAAGGAAATGAAAAAGTCTTCAAATGATACGCTTTGAAATTTCAGAGTTGCTTGAAGACAGAAGCAATTCAATTTGGTCCCAGCCTTTAGCCGTCCCGTCACGCACACCGTTCAAAAAGCTTCCTACACAAGACGACATTGTTCTCAACCTGTCCAGGAGCTCCACTTTAAAAGAGCTGAACTATTCATTTTAGGTTAGGTTACATTTGACGTAAGGTTTAGCGAGAATCATTTGAATTTTGGAAAGTCTCAAAGAAATCAATAGGAGTCGGCGTAATGCTGTTTGAAAAGACAGAACCATGTGATTTTGAGCACGTAAGCTGGAGTGCCCGTCAGTCCCTCTCCTGTTACTGTGACGCTGTTCTCAAAGTGTGAACTGACAATAGAAATGCCTCCTATTGAGAAAGTGAAGAGCCTTAATTTTTCATGACCACTTTGAGCAAAGAACTGAATTATTGATGTTCCTTCTTCAGGGGGAACTAAATCCCACATAAAGGGTTCGAGAGAGAGAGACGAGTCGATTATCAGAATAAAGTCAAACAATTTCTGGCTACAAATATTATCTTCTTCAGTGTAATTGAACAACTCACCACAGCCCCGTGAAAGAAACAGTCACCGACGTGTTGACCTAATTGTGTGAATGCTTTTAAGCATTCACACCATTGTTTTCCTGTTTCTCTTTATTATCTATTATTATTGTGTGAATGCTTTTAAGCATTCACACCATTGTTTTCCTGTTTCTCTTTCTTATCTATTATTCTTCTTTCACTATTCCGTACGTTTTTCGGCATCTAACTCGTTCCGCAATTTTTTCAGCTATTTCAACCGTTCATATATCAAAACGTTCAGCTCATTAATGACAAGACCGCTATGACTTTTGGTATTGGTGCAATTTCGGCTGTTTCAGATATTTAGCTTTTTCTGCCATTTTTTTCTCATTGAAAATGAAT